>NW_007732359.1:104985-105554 GCF_000696425.1 Galeopterus variegatus | reverse complement strand
CCATTACCAGAAATTACTTTTGTACCCTTTGTCCCCTCTCAATTATCCCCCAACTTCCCTCCCCACCTGCCTCTCCCCTCAACTCCAATTTGTAGCCCTAGGAATGTTCCCTCCCTCTGTTGGATCACGGCACTACTGTGGTCTTTCTTTCCTGCCTTCCTTTCTCTTTTAGCTCCCACATATGAGTGAGCACATGAGGTATTTATACCTCTGTGCTTTGCTTGTTTCGCACAACATAAGTTTCTCCAGGTTCATCCATGTTGTTGCAAATGGGAGTATTTCATTCTTTTTTATGGCAGAGAAGTATACCATAGTGTATATATACCACAGTTTCCTTATCCAATCATCTATTGATGGACATTTAGGTTGGTTCCATATCTTGGCTATTGTAAACAGAGCTGTGATGAACACGGGAGTGCAGGTATCTCTTCGACATGATGATTTCCATTCCTCTGGATATATACCCAGGAAGAGGGATTGCTGAATCATATGGAAGATCTATCTGTACTTGTTTGAGAAACCCCCACACTGTTTCCCATAGTGGTTGTACTAATTTACAGTCCCACCAA
>NW_007732359.1:102979-104937 GCF_000696425.1 Galeopterus variegatus | reverse complement strand
TTTAATTTGCATTTCCCTGAAGACTAGTGATGTTCAGCATTTTTTCACATATCTGTTGGCCATTTGTATGACTTCCTTTGAAAAATGTCTATTCACTTCCTTTGCCCATTTTTTAATTCGGTCATTTTTTTTTTGTACTGTATAATTGCTTGAGTTCTATGTACATTCTGGATATTAGTCCCTTGTCGGATGCATAGTTGCAAAAATTTTCTCCCACTCCGTAGGTTGTCTTTTCACTCTGTTGATTGTTTCTTTTGCTGTCCAGAAACACTTTAGTTTGATATAGTCCCTTTTGTTTATTTTTTCTTTTGCTGCTTGTGCTTTCAGGCTCATGTTCATAAAGCCTGTGCCCTGAACTAACTGCTGAAGTGTTTCACCTATATTTTCCCTTAGTAATTTTACAGTTTTGGGTCTTATACCTAGGTCTTTAATCCATTTTGGGTTGATTTTAGTGTATGGTGAGAGATGCATATCTAGTTTCATTCTTCTGCAGATCCAGTTTTCCCAGCACCACTTGTTGAAGAGGCAATCTTTTTCCCAATGTACATTTTTTTGTTGCCTTTGTCTAATATCAGATGGCTATAAGCCTGAGGTGTGATTTCTGTGTTCTCTATTCTACTCCACTGGTCTGAATGTCTATTTTTATGCCAGTACCATGCTGTTTTGATTACAACAGCTTTGTAGTGTAGTTTGAAGTCAGGCAGAATTATGCCTCTGGCTTTTTTTTTTTTTTGCTCAGGATTGCTTTGGCTATTCATGGTCTTTTATTTTTCTATATGAAAGGTAAGATTGTTTTTTCCATTTCTGTGAAGAATGTTATTGGTATTTTGATGGGGATTACATTGAATCTGTAGATCACTTTGGGTAGTACAGACATCTAGTTGTGAATAAACTTTGACAAATACACTTTCAGATTTCCTTTCTTCAGAAAGTTATTTTTCTACATGTTACATTAATTCTGGCATATTCTACCTTTTTTTAAAAAATCTTATTGACATGTTCAAGTGATATATATTAAATTATGTGTGCAAATTACAATACATTTCCTACTTTTGTATATTGATCACTGAAAGAATTTAAGACTGCAGAATTATTTTCTTATCTGTAATAAGACATGTTTATATTTTATTTCTAGGAAAAGATCTACTCGAAATAAAGGTGATAAATTGGACAATAAAGTTAAAAGAATTGGACCCCACATAGAAATCTTCCAGGTATTCCGGGAAAGGCACAAATTTATAATTACCAGAAAAATAATTAGACTGATCACCATCACACAGGCATGTATCAGAGGGTGGCTTGAACGCAGAAGATTCCAAAGAGTAACTACCAAGGTAAGGTATGCATTAGATACTATAATGTGTTTAAAATTTCTTGTGTAGATTCAATTAAGTAGAATTTTGAATAGTCACCTATCAATATGCCTAGGATTTTTCTAAGTAAAGTTCTGTCTAGGTACTTTTGATTACCAAAAAGTTATGAATAATCTGCTCTGGTGACAGTTAGAGATTGTGCCAAGTTGGAGATTGAACAAAAGGCCTTTCTTACCCTTAACTCAACAGTTCTGGCACCACTTATTCTTGAACCAGAATGAACTGTCTTTTCACTAAAGTTGTTTCTTTTTTGCTTGCTGTTTATTCTTTGTTTAGACCAACTTTCTTCCACTTCCCACACTCCTGGGTGCTCTTGCAGAGTATAGATGTTCAATTTAAAAAGAACTACACACACACACACACACACACACACACACACACACACACACACAATCTACCTGGGAAAATTTTACAAATAGCAATCCTGATTTTCAAAATAAATCACATGGACCCATTTTGTCTGGACAAATGCAGAAGAACCTGAGTGAATGGATCTCAGATCTTGGCAAACCTTTGAGAGAATCCACAATGACCTCACTTTGAGTGCTAAAGTTTTACTAATAAGAAATTTGGGAAACCAACTGT
>NW_007732359.1:81309-102061 GCF_000696425.1 Galeopterus variegatus | reverse complement strand
CTGAGGGTTGCGATCCGTTGCCGGACACGGAAAAAGACAAAAAAAAAAAAAAAAAAAATTGAAATTGGCTTTTAATCAATATTTGTTGAATAAATATTGGAAAATCTGGATTTTAATTTTACCACAGCAATATCCCATGCATAGGTCTTTAATATTTTGGAGGTTACAGAATCCTTTGGAAACTGATAAAGTATAGATTTCCTCTCATTATTGCAAAATACAAATCAGAAAAAATAATGGACCCTATGGCACAGGTGACCTTGAATACAAGTTTTATTACATAAATGTGCTAGTTCCCAGGGATCTGGAAAACTATGTTCATTTATTCTACAATATATTTTTTAAATTTGATAACTGTTACCTTCCAATTTCCTGTCTGGTATGTGATCTCATAAAGCAAATAATCCAGTAAGAAATGCAGATAACCAAAAGAAGTCTTAGGTTCTGCTACAGCACCTAGAAAGGCCATTTAACCCAAAGGGCTGTGTCTTCTGTGGGGGTTGGATAGTGTCAATAGACTGAGATTTGGAGGGTGAGGGGTAATTATATACGCTTAGCTATGCACAGAGAAAGACAGTATCAACAACCTGAAGTGAAATAGAACATTTAAGGGGCTAGGAGATAGTTTTGATATAAGCTATATAATTTAATTATAGCATTTCCCACTAAAGAAAATTGCAGAGTCATTCCTAACTCTGGGACTACAGTGTTAGTAGAGGAAGCTGAGCATATGAGTCAGGTTAAGAATGTTCTTAAAAACCATGCTAAGGAGTTTATATTTGATACTTAGTTTATGGGAATGGGTGACTTTAAAAGTAGATCGGTGACATGAATAAATTTGCATTTTAGAAAAATTACTGACTCTGGACAATAAATTGTGGGGAGTGGGTGGCAAAATGGAGGAAGAACAACTAGTATGCTTTTTCAATACTCCAGTGCATGGTGGTGATGGCTTGAGGTTGGGTTGGAGAAAGGAAGAGTAGATAAGACTTTAGGTTTGATTGGATTTGGATATAAGAGAGAAGAGTCAAGAATGATTCCCTGGTTTTTGTCTTGGACAACCTGGTGGATGGTTGAAAAATACAGAATTTAAGGTGAAGAGCAGGTAGGAGAGGGAAGTAGAAAGGCAAGGCGATAGAGTCCAGTTTTCAACACTATGAATTTGAAGTGCCTGTGGGAAATCTTTGAGTGTCTGAGAGGTGGTTGAGTGTATGGGCCCAAAACCCAGAAGGGAGATTGTGCCATAGTGAAATATTTGGGATTCACCAGTGCTTCTTAAATTCTTTTCCACATTAATGTACCTGAGGAACAGTATAAAACTCTCTCATTCATGAGTAGTTCAATGTGGCAATGATTCTCATCTTATCTCTGAGATAGCTCTTCCCCCAGATGATGACTGCATGGGTCCCTTAATTCACTCAGGTTTCTTCTCATTGTCACATTATCAAGAGGCTGCCCAATACTACACTATATAAAATAACTCCCACTCTGGTCACTCCCTATTCCATTTAAAATACTTTATTGTTCTTTATAGCACTTACTGCCACCTAACATATATTTGTTTATTGGATTAGTGTTTCTTTCACTAGAATGTAGTTTCCCAAGAATAAGAATTTTGTTTTTCTCTGTTCATCAACTTATTCACAAGGTCTAGAACATTCCTGGCATATTATAACACATATTATTATTAATACTTTTTTTTTGTAATCTGGCCAGTGTGGGGATCTGAACGCTTGACCTTGGTGTTACAAGGCTATGCTCTAACCAAGTGAGCTAACCGTCTGGCCCCTTCTAATACATGTTTTGAATAAATTACTTTCAACAAGATGGAGGATACTTAATAGCATATTAGGGTCAGGGGGTGCAAGATTTGAAATTTTTTTTCTGAATATTTTAATGTAGTCCCCAGACCAAGGATGTCCCCTCGTAGATTTGACAGTCATTATTAGTGATACTAACTGCAGCCACAGGAGGTGATGTCGTTGTCCAGGGAGAGTATATAAAGTGAGGAGGGAATCATGTCAGGGAAAGACTGAGAAAGATCAGTTTTCAAGGGGAAGCAGAAGACGAGTATTCCACAAACTCTGAAGCAGTAGCCAGAGATGCAGGAAGAAAACCTGAATATACTAGATTGAGGAAGTTCAAAGACAGTAAGAAACAGGGTTAGTTCATTAGTGTCTAATGCTGCCAGGAATAAAGATCTAGGCAGAGTTTTCTGGCTTTAGTAACAATAAGTTCATGAAGCAAAAACATCTAAAGTAGATAAATTGCAATACTATGAGGTTTAGGGAAGGATAGCCTAAGATGAAAAATACTCAAGTATACTTAAATGCTTATTGGAAAAAACCAATAAGAAGGAAAAGTTGATGATATAAGAAACTTGAGAATAATCTATATTATAAGATATTTAAGAAGATTGGAGGGGATGGGTTTATAAGACACTTGACAAAATTAGCCTTAGGTAAGAGGAAACATATTTCTCTGTTGTAGGAGGAGCAAAGGATGTTGTAGATACAGCTAAATTTATAGTTTTGGTGGTGTGAAGTTGAGATTGCAATAAACCAATAGCTTTTTTCCCTTCAGTGAAGTGGGGAACTAGGCCATGTGTTGAGAGCGAGCATTTAGATGGTGAGTGTAAATGTTTGAGGAGATTGAGCTAATATAGAAAATGGAAGAAAGAGAGATGCCTAGAACAACACAGATGAATTTTTAGGCCATTTTTAGAACCCAGATGATGTTTTGATCAAGAATTGGAGTGGTACCATTTCTCCAGGTTGTATAATTATCTTTAGTAGTTATGAAAAATGAGGCACGGAGAGGTAACAACTTGTCTAAAGTTATATTTATACATCTAACAAGTGTCATACTCAGTTTTGAGAATCAAACCTAACACTGTCTGGCTCCAGAGTACTTTAAAATATTAGGCCATTCCAGCAACAGCAGTGTTCAATCATTGCAAAATGGTGGAGTCTTTTCTCAGCTCAAGTTCAAGATGAGCACCGGAGTCTCCTGCCAGAAGCTGGTTAGATAAAACCTTCACTTAGCACCTTAAAGCCAATTGGGTGAACTCACATTAGGGACATGAAGCCAAGAGCCACAGCATATATAGAGGCATAATTTCTGTGGCAATCAGGAGCTGCTACTAATATTTTGCAGACTGTATTGGAGGATAACCGTATATTTTTATTTATATTTAGTGATAAAGTTGACGAAGAATTTATACTTACAGTCCCTATACTAAGCAATTGGAGATAGTGATTGAGCATTTGCTTTGGGTAGTAATAAAAATAATCATTCTGACCTAGATCAGAATGGGGGACAACAGGAGAGACATGAAAGAGAGCAAGAGGAACCAAACCCAGGAAAGGGACATGTCCTTCAGCTATGTGTGACTAAGGGCTTCACTAATTCCTTAGCGGGTGGGGAAGTAATACAAGAATCATACTTTATGTTATTTCTAGCTTATATATTATAACTGTGTGTTTATGTATCTGCACTTAAGATACCTATTTAAAATATTCAATTTTTATTTCATCATGTATGGGTTTAGTCATAAAAAAAGGTTCTCCATTGAGCTTTTTATTTTTATCAATTTTTTATGTTTAAAAGAATTTATTTTTTTAAATGAAACATATTGATTGTACCTACTTATGGAGTACAGAGTTATATTTCAATACATGTATACAATGTGTGATGATCAAATCAGGGTAGTTAGTATATTCACTATTGCAAAACTTTATAACTTCTTTATGATGAGATAATTTCTTCTCTCTTCTAGCCATTTGATAACATGCAATAAATATTCTTAATTATAGATGCCTAGCAACATTGTATACCACTAGAACTTATTTTTTTCTGTCTAGCTGTAGTTTTGTATTCATTAACCAATCTCTCCCTATCATCCACCCTTTCCCAGCCACTAGTGACCACAACTCTATAGACTAGCCCTACAGTCTCAAGGAAGAAATCCTTAAGGGAGTCCTACATCTGGAAGCAAAAGAACAATAAGTACCATTATGATAAAATGCAAAACAATAAATCTCACTGGTAGAGCAGATACACAAATGAGAAAGAGAAAGAAATTATATCTTACCACTACAAAAAGCCACCAAATAGCAAAGACAAACAATAAAAGACAAAGAAGCAAAGGGTATATAAAACAATAGTAAAATAATTAACAAAATGTCAGATGTAAGGCAACACCTTTCAGTAACAACCTTGAATGTAAATGTCTTAAATTCCCCATTTAAAAGATATCAACTAGCTGAATGGATTAAAAAACAAGACCCAACTATATGCTGCCTACAAGAAACTCACTTCACTAATTAGTTTATGTGTGTCTTTAAAGACACACATTTTAGTGAAGGGACTGAGAAAGATATTCCATGCCAATGGAAACCAAAAACAAGCAGGAGTAGTGGTACTTACATCATATAAAATAGACTTTAAAATAAAAACTATTAAAAGAAACAAACAGGGCATTATAAAATGATAAAGGGATCAATTCAGCAAGATGATATAACAAGTGTAAATATACATGCACCCAACAGCAGAGCACCCATATACATAAAGCAAATATTACTGGATCTAAAGGGAGGGATAGACCCCAATACAGTAATAGTTGGGACTCCAACACCCCTCTCTCAGCATTAGACAGATCACCTAGACAAAAAATCAACAAAGAAACTGCACTATAGACCAAATGGCTCTCATAGACATTTATAGAACATTTCATCAAATAATCAAAGAATACAGATTCTTCTCATCAGCATACAGATCAATATATAGGATAGACCACATGTTAGGCCACAAATTGAGTCTCAACAAATTTAAAGAAATTGAAACCTTTTGCTTTTTAATGTTTCTCAATAAATACTCTTTTGAATATTGTCATATGTAAATATTTAGGCTATACTTTAATCAATAAATGTGGTCAAGATATTTGCTTATAGCATCATCATTGTTTACAAGTAAAAAAGTCAAACTGGAAAATCATTTGCTGAAATACAACACAAGAGTTAAAAAAAAAAACCCAACATGTAAAGATCTCTTAAAAACTGATAAGAAACACTCTATAAAAATAGAAAATAAAGGTAGAAGACATGAACTAGTACTTCACAATAGGAGGAAACTAAATGGATAGTATATCTGAAAAGAGTCTGGTCTTACTAGTAAGCAAAGAATTAAGTCCCTCTAAGTGTCATATGGTGGCAAAATTCTCCAAAGAAGCAATCAGGTCATTAGTTTAAAAAAAAAAAGACACCATCATATCAAACAAAAGGTAGACTTAAAAAGCATACTGGAATATTTTATTAAATATTCCTGTGTGGTATGTATGGTACATAATGCATATTGTCCCATTTAATTAATTGAGATTGGGAAGTTATAACCAGTAATTTGCAACTCTTTTATATTGCAATACTGTTGTTGTAAATATGAATTTGTATATTTTGCTGATGAATTCTACCTTGGAAAATGTTTAGAATTATAGTGAAAGATTTACATACTGAGGTGTACATAGCACAATAACTGAAACATTTTTCCATGCAGAAGACTGGCAGGGATGCACCCTGTAATAAAAACCACACAGATGAACCACTGTCATTTTCTCTGGCCTAATATTCTAATCATGAAAACTTCTTAGGTATCCTTTCAAATACCTGAGATCTGAGAAGGGTTCTCTTACAAGATGCGTTATGTTCTCAGAAGGACTTATTATATTCAGAGGGAAAGGCACTCAGATTGAGGCTGTGGCTGCCCAGTGCCTCTGTTCTCTTGGCAAATGTCATCTTCTGTCTAAGCAGCACTATCCAAGCAGGGACCTTTCCGTTAATGTTCTAAGGACACAATCAAAATATTGCTTGATTCTTAATTACAAGCAAAAGAAACCTACTGAGAGATTTAAGCAAAAAGATGTTGAGTAGAATATGGGGTGCATGTCTGGAAAACTAAGCTCAGAAATATGAAGAAATGATGAAGCCTGGGTAGCTCTCAGTGCTCTAGCCAAATCCTGCATAGAAAGAGTCTGATGCTATACTGAATCCTGGGTATTCCCGTCTCCATGAATCACTTGAAAAATGGCTATCATTGCCATGGTTACTCTACCACATAAATAGATTTCCCATTGATTCACTTTGAAAAGCATTATTAATTTCAATTCAAAGTCTAGGGTTGGTGCAGATAGTGGATGAAATTTTGTCACGTGTTTGTACCCTAGCAACAGAAGGGGTATGGTCATGAGTATCTCACTTTTGGCATTAAATTGTGGAAAGTGGGTTCTGACTACCAGCAAGATTTATAGTGGTGCATTTGGTGAATGCTCCAAAAGTGCAACTGACTTGTTATTTTTTTTTAAAAAAGAACAACAGCCTATTGAACAAAAGGCAAATTAAAAATACACATTGGAATGTGTTATTAAATGTTTAGAGACTTTAGCAAACGTTCTGAATCTGCCATTAAATGGAAGGAGAAAGGAGAAGAGCAAGGTTGTGAAATTATGTTAATTAATTTTTTTACTCAAGCAAATAAAATACTATTTTATTGATAGTATTGATAAATTAAGAAATATAAGTTTAAGTATAGTGTCTAAAATTTTTAGAGAAGAACCACAGAATAAAGCAAAGGTAAAGAATAATAAAATGATAAAAACAACTTGCAAAGAATCACACAAAACAAAAATATAATAGTGTCATGACCAAGAACAATCATAAGTGTAATAAGAAATATATGAGGAAAGAAACACACACACACACAAAACTACAAAATGGGTGAGAAAATGAAAAGGAATATAGAATATAATTAAAAGTGTGGACTCTGGAGTTTCTACTCTGGTTTCAAAACCAATTCTGCAACTTACTAGCTATGGGGACTTGGGAAAATTATTTAAAGATTTTCTGCTATGACTTTTTCAATTATAAAATGGTATGCAGAGTACAGCAAAGGAAAGTTGTCTCAGAGGAAAATTCGAAAACTTAAATACATTCCTAAACAAACAAAAAAAAAAAAGTAAAAATAAATGAATGAAGTCTTTAATTCAAGAAGTCAAGAACAGGAAAATAAACCTAAAATTTTTAAAAAGAAAAAAATTAAGAAAGATAGAGAAATGAATGAGCTGGAAAATGTAAAATGTAAAATATAAAAATAATTGAATTGATAAATAAAATGGAACTGGCTGTTTAGAAAGAGAAAAAAACTAAAATAGGTGAATTTTTAAAACTCTAATTTTTAAAAGTCTGTTGTGGAATGTAGAAAATGTGTATACAGAAGAATGTAGCCATAGGTAAGCTAATAAAACAAAATTTGCACATATGCTGAAAAGGGTTCATTTCTTTAATAATTAAAGAGCTTTTAGAAATCAATAAGAAAAACCTAAAAACGCCCAGTGTAAAACAGGTTAGGACATGAACGTACAATTATCAAAGGAAAACAAAACAAAACAAAACAAAACAAAACAAGAATTATCTTAAGTGAGAATCATTCATTACAGAATAATGCTTTAATAAAACTCTTAGGTTTAAAAAAATTTTTTTTTCTGTCTGAGTGGGCTGTTATAGAAATATGGACACAACCAGGAAGCAACTATAAAAGTAGCCGTTATCAAAACCTCTATTCTATGGGAAGTATGAATATCTGATGACAAAGCAACTCATAATGATGCTCTCCGAACTTCAGGGAAATTATGTCACTCAATTTAACTAAAATCAGACAGTAAAAATTAATAAATACTTCCATAATTTTAGAAATTGGGTGAAATCAATTAAATGAATGGGGCAAAGTCAAATTCAAAATAAGTAGCAGAAATATATAAAGATCTTTACTATTTTTTAGGCTTTGTATCATGGACCGAATTTGAAAGCAGTTATAAACATGTATCGCAGATTAATCCACCGTGTTAGATATCGACTTGGTCTTTGGAGGACAAGACAAATTATAAACTTAGAAGAGCTAGAGGAATGGATGGACAGGAAAAAATGTAAGTGATGCAGTCATTTTTGGTTTGATTTTAGGTTTGGAATTTATTTAACCTTTGAAATTTTACATATAATTACCCATAGAAACCAAAGGTAGACCATATTTTGTATTGTGTGAACTATTTTCATAAGGTAGCATTTTGTATATTTGGATTAATTTACTAGGATCCTCTGTTTATAAGTAAGAAAATCATTCTGGCTAACCAAGGCAAAAAGAAACTTTAAAAGGGGAATATTGGAAAGACAGCTAATGAATCAGATTTCCCACAGACCATGATCCGTAACTGCTCCAAAGATCTTGGAAAGAGGAAGTAACAGTCAATTTCTGTTGCCTCTGGGAGATAGATAAGATCCTATCACTTAAAGACTTTATTCCTATGCTTTAAATTTAAATTCCAGGGAAAGAGCAACTGATTGATTTCGCTTGAGTGTTGTGTCCTATACTTTGCAGTAAGAGGGTAAGGAACCTTGTTTGAGAGTGGCACAGAGGCTGTGTTCATTGGAAGATGCTTGGCTCCCCAAAGAAAAATTAGATATTGATACTACAAAAACAGTTAATGGACATGGAGCAGATTGAACAACACATTACTTACTAGTGTTGGAATTCTATCCACAGAACAAGTCCCCCAATTTATATCTTAACTGTCAGAGATCCCAATTTTTATTTATATTTAATGAATTCAGTATTGTTCATGATTAAGATAGATTATGAGAGCCAGTTTCTTGACTATCAAAAAATAAATTATTCAAGTAAACTATATTTAATTGGAAACATCATCTTATTGCTTTATGAGGTAATGGTGCTACATTTTTGGTAGTCTCAGCTACTTATAAAATGTTTATTTCACATTTAAGACTGTAAGTTCCATGAAGCAGGAACTGTGTCTGTTATGTTCATCAATAAATACCCACTATCTAGCAAATATCTGGTTTATCAGAAAGGCTCAAAAATATTTGTTAAAAGGATAATTTTTATTAAGTTTATTAGTTATGATAAAACTATGTGCCAAAAGATATTTACAAATAACCAGAACTCTCTTTGAGTTAGAATGATTCCTTTTCTGTGGCGAGAGGTTGAGGAAGGAAGAAGTTAAAGAGAAGATACAGAGAGAGAGACAGAGATTGATTCTATGTAAGTCAGAGAGCTCACCTAGATTGATTCCCCCAGTCCAACAGCCTGGTATCTGGAGGAAAAGCAGAAAGGAGCCACGTGTCAGAGAGATAGACAGGAAGAAGAAGGGAGAAAGAGAAAGCAAGTGAGAGAGGCAGAGAAAGAGAAGACACTTCTTCCATTAGGAAGGTATTGGGACTCCTTTTTCCTGGAGAGCTTTAGAGAGAGCTTTAGTGAGAGAGAGAGAGAGAGAGAGAGAGATCACTTCCATGTGCACTCAGATTTTAAGACCTTGCTCATTAATTTTCTGCCGACTAGTATAAAACTGAGTAAGATAGTCTTAACACTCTTCTATGAATAGTAGTTTTATATTTCATAATCTAATATGAATGTACAGAGTTTATAATATTTATCAGTATATGTACTAGGACTTCACAGTTATTTGCATTGACCACCTTTTCTTTTCTACCACTTTGTTTTTTAGCTGCTGACTTTCAAATTGCATATCCTTTCCAAAATGCTCCCACTATTTTACTTAATTAGTCTTATCTTCATACCCCACACTCTGTCACTGAATCCATTTCTAACCTTACAGAATCTTGCCTGTTTTTCTCAGTTTTACTTTCCATGATTTCTCCTCCCTGATTTGTAACTGCAGATTTCAATATTGTTGCATCTTAAAATAACTTCTCATTTTGAAAAACAACAACAACAAAAAACAACTAAAGGGGTTTCTATGTTCTGGCCTGGACTCTGGTGGTTTCTAGCTGAGAAGCTCCTAAAAGTCTTAAAGAAAGCGAGGGATGAGCCAGGTGGATATAGAGAAGAAGAATGTTCTAGGCAGAGGACAGCAAGCACAATGGCCTTATGCTGGCAGCTGCTAATGACAGAGGAGACTAATATTACAGGAATGGAGTTGGTGGATGAGAGCAGAGCAAAATGAAATCGGAGAGGTAATGGGAAGCACAGGCTGTGTCCAGCTTTACAGACCATTGGATTTTACCTGAGAGAGTTGGGAACCCATTGGAGGATTATGAACAAATGACACCGATGCAACTTATGTTGAACACACTCTGATGATTTTGTAGAGAATAGGCAGATGTGAAGCAAAGACAGAATTAAGGAGTCCAGTTAGGACAAATGGTGCTCTGTCCAACACAGGATCTGAACAGTAGAATAGAACTAGCTAAATAAATAATTTAAATAATTACCAACCAAAGAGTCTATTTACATTGAGGTTAAAGTAACTCTAGAGTCCACAGAATTTGTAAGTGCTTCTCTGTCTTCATGTTCCTTAGAAAATTCTCCAGACTCTTCATATGTTGATTACTGATGGGTGATGTTTGGCAGATATGTATATACCTTTTTAAGCATTTTTCAATGATCAGAAAATTTTATTAGTTTTCATGATTGAAGTTTTATATTTACCCTGGTTATATCAGCCTAGAATATTAATTCTGTTAGTATGTTGTTGAAAGTCTGCTTTCATAATATGCAGGACATAATATGCAGATTAAGGGCATTATTATCTATTAATGTTGTCACAAAGGCATAATGTTAATATGTGCACCAATCTGCTATTGTCAGAAACATCTAAAACTGAGTAATTCAAGGAAAAAATAATATAATAAAGGTATGTATATTTTCTGAGGAGAAATACATTAACTTAAACATAAAAATAAAAGGTGACATTCTTTGTGTCTTAGTTGGGGTTTTTCCAGAATCAGATCCTGAGACAAGAATTCAAGTAGAGCTCATTTTTGGGAATTGATTCCCAGAAATACTGTCGCTAAGAGGGAGAAATGACATAGGGAAGGGATGGAAGATGAAAAAAAAGTGTGCTATCGAGCACATTATGATATGGACAACTGGAACTTGATCCCTCTAAGGAACCAAAGAGAACCAATGTAGTAAACTTGCTTCAAGTGCTGGGTTTTTATCCACCATCTCCCCCTAGTGAGTGGTTGAATGCCAGTCCAATGGGCGTCTTAATTACCTGGAACGTCTGGCTTGCTGCACAGGTGGGCAGTAAGAGCTCCTAGGCAATGAAATGTAGATGCTGCCAATTGAACATCAAGTCTCCATGCACAGAAATCCAAGAGACAAGGAGAAATGGATGAGGCACCAAAAGCGACTGCTCTAGTTGCTTATTTGAAAAGAGAAAAAGTCATAGATATGCTAAATATGAATTTGTGTTTATTTATTTTACTGCTGTGTTTTAAGATCTGGAATAGCTACTCACATTTAGGCAATCACTAGATATTTCTTAAATTTTGATGTCTCATGGCTATGTTCTTTGACTAAATGAATGAATGAATAGAAAATTGAAGTCCACATGGTTGAGTACCAGAATGATGTAACCTCTGTTAGAAACCACTCTGGTGCACTTTGTCATTGGGAGCCTGTATTTCAGAGCTAAACCTGTACTTAGGCAGTCCCTAGCATCCTGTAAATGCTGACTAATAATCAGCTTCATGGAGTTAATCCAACATACTTCACAGTGGAAACTCAATAACACTTTTTTGAAAAGAAAAAATCAAATGTTTATGGAGAACTAAACTGACAAAATGTATGAGTCAGTTCTCTTGGTCATTGTCTAATCCCTGTCTAACGTCAAGTATAGGAGATGGGTGACAACTGAGTCATTTTCTGTGGTAGTCTTGAGCCAAACAACAAAGTAGCTTAAAGTAGGAAGTAGGGGTACATGAAGTTAGTAAGCAAAAAGTAGACATTGTTCCCAATTAGGGACCAACTCAGAAACAGAATAAGAAGTCCAAAGTGGAATCACCTGCAAGTAGTTAGAATGTGAGTAGAAGCCAAAAAGAGATAAAAAAATTAGAGAAGCTAATAAATAATGAACGGTGAAATGAGTCAGCCGGAGTCAGGCCCCTAGAAATCCTGACATTAATGCTATGTCTTCTAGTCTGATTTGAGTGTTGATGCCTGTATGGTCTATGGTCAATGGTCACGAAACCAGGATATAGGATGCCAGTGTTCTCCTTGAGGAACCAAGTCCAAATTTCACTATTGTAAAATGTGGGGGCAATGGGGAGAGACATGCCCACTTCCTCCTAACCCTCACCAGGAGGTTGACATAGCCCTGCTTTCTATTCATGGAGTCTTATCAGTAGACATGAAGATAAAGCCGAAGTTAAAGTTTCTTCAAATGCAGATGAACCTTTTAGGTGGATTGTACTTGATATATTATTTATAAAGAAAATATTTTACTTTACCCTTTTAGACTATGAAACAATGTTTGCTAAGAGAGAAGATTGGCAAGGGTTAGAAAGAAGTGAGCTTCCTGAGTACTTCAATGACTGTGGTCATTTCCCAACCCAGACACAAATTGATGTTATTTGGGACCTGGTCAATAGAGGTGAGAGGTTTCTCATTTTTTTCCATCTTTTTTTCTTATTTTCTTTTCCATTTCCTTCTTTCCTCTCTTGTTCCTTCCTCCCTTCTTCTACTTTTATTAAACTTGTTTTATACATTCTTTTCCTCAAAGTTCTTTGTAGCTGATCTTAGTACATATGAAGGAAGAAATTTAAAAGGCAAGTTAAAAGAAGTTAATATAAAAAAGTTTTTTCATAGGGATGGAGGAGATGATTTTAGCATTTTATGTCTTTTAAACAAACTTTTGATATAAAATAAGGTAATCTAGCTAAGTATATTTTAAACCATCATATTTTAAATACTGATGCTAAAAATATTTCTCCTGGATAGTTAGATTTGGTACTGAAAAACTAGTCAAGTTTCAATGTATAAACTTTGTAAGCTATTTCAGTACAATAGAATTTTATGGCTAGAAAATCTTTTCTGAACTGTAAGTAAATAAAAGGAAGGTATCATATAAGAATATTTAATAATTTAAATGGAGTAACATTTCTCTCTTCTCTAAAGACAAGTAAGGGGGTGGGAACTGTCAGCTGGGTGTGGGAAAACTCAATGAATTGGTCTTAATTCCTTAAGGTTTTTCTCAGCTTTTATTTTTCTCCCCCCTCCAGCTTTGTTAAAGTATAATTGACAAGTAAAAATTGTTTATATTCAATGTGTCTGATGTGATGGTTTGATATACATGTACGGTGTGTAATGATTACCACAATCAGATTAATCAATATATCCATCACCACCCATAGTTACCCATTGTGTGTGTGTGTGTGTGTGTGTGTGTGTAGTGAGGGCACTTAAGATCTGCTATCTAAGCAAATTTGCCCATTGTGTGTGTGTGTGTGTGTGTGTGTAGTGAGGGCACTTAAGATCTGCTATCTAAGCAAATTTCGAGTAAACAATACAGTGCTATTAAATACAGTCACCATGCTGTATGTTAGATCCTCAGAATGAATTCATCCTGTAACTAAAAATTTGTACACTTTGACCAGCAACTCCCTTTTTCACCCAACTCCCAACTACTGACAATAATCATTCTGCTCTCTGATTCTATGATTCTACTTTTTTAGATTTTATATACAAGTGAGATAATGCAGTATTTTTCCTTCTGTGCTTGCCTTATTTCACTTAACATAATATATTCCAAGTTCATCTGGGTTGTTGCAAATGACAGAAAGTTCTTTCTTTTTAAGGGTGAATAGTATTCCATTTTGTGTGTGTGTATACATATATACATATAACATTTTCTTTATCCATTCATCCGTTTATAGACACTTAGGTTGATTCCATATCTGGGTGTTGATTCTATATCTTGGCTATTGTGAATAATGCTGTGAAGAACATAGTGCAAATATCTCTCCAACCTACTCATTTCATTTCCTTTGGATATATACCCAGCAGTGGGATTGTTGGATCTTACAGTAGTTCTATTTTAATTTTTTGAGAAACTTACATACTATTTCCCATAATGGCCATTTCCCAATCTACATTCCTGCAGATAGTGTTCAAGGGTTTTTTCCTTTTCTCTACATTCTTGCTAACAATTCTCTTGTCCTTTAAAAAAAAATTAATTAGTATTCAATTAACACAATAATTTTACATATTTATGGTGTACAGTGTGTTGTTTCTATGCATGAACAAAATGTATAATAGTCAAAGCAGGGTAATATCCTGCTTTTGGTATATCCCTCATCTCAGATATTTATCCTTTATTGGTGGTGAGAATATTCAAAATCCTCTCTTGCTATTTTGAAATATCCAATATATTATTGATAACCCTAGTTACCCTACTGTGTACTGGAACACCAGGACTTATTCCTCCAATCTAATTGTAGCTTTGTACCCACTGACCAAACTCTTCCTGTCCCTCTCTCCCTCCTGCTCCCAGCCTCTGGCAACAACAACTCTACTCTTTACTTCTATGAGGTCAACTTTTTTAGATACCACAAATGAGTGAGAACATGTGGTATTTGTCTTTCTGTGCCAGGCTCACTTCACTTAACGTAATGACTTCCAACTCCATCCATGTTGCTGAAAATGACAGGATTTCATTTTTATTCATGGCTGAATAGTATTTCATTGCATAAATATACCACATTTTCTTTATCCATTCATGTGTAGACACTTAAATTGATTTCATACCTTGCCTTTTGTGACTAGTGCTGCAATAAACCTGGGAGTGCAGATATCTCTTCAACATGCTGATTTCATTTCCTTTGAATATGTTCCCAGTAGTAAAATTGCTGGATCATATGGGAATCCTATTTTTAATTTTTTGAGGAACCTCAATAGTGTTTTCCATAGTCATTATGCTAATTTACATTTCCACCAATAGTGGAAAAGCATTTCCCTTTCTCCACATTCCCACCAGCATTTGTTATTTTTTGTCTTATTGATGATAATAGCCACTCTAACTGGGGTGAGATGATATCTCATTGTGGTTTTGATTTGAATTTTCCTGATGATTAGTGATATTGAGCATTTTTTCATATACCTTTCAGCTTTTCATATGTCGTCTTTTGAGAAACATTGATTCAGATCTTTTGCCCATTTAAAAAAATCAGATTATATGTTTTTTTTTTTTTTTTTTTTTTTTTTTTTGAGTTATTTGAGTTCCTTGTAGATTCTGGATATTAATCCCTTGTCGGATACATAGGTTGCAAATATTTTCTCCAATTCTGTAGGTTGTCTCCTCACTCTGTTGATTATTTGCTGTGCAGAAGCTTTTTAGTTTGATGTAGTCCCATTTTTCTACTTTTGCTTTTGTTGCTTGTGCTTTTGAGGTCTTACTGAAAAATCCTTGCCCAGACCAATGTCATAAGGCATTTCCCCTGTTTTCTTCCTGTAGTTTCACAGTTTTGGATCTTATATTTAAGTCTTTGACCCCATTTTTTTCTTGATTTTTTTTAAGTGGTGAGAGATAGGGGTCTAATTTCATTCTTATGCATATGGCCTTCCAGTTTTCCCAGTACCATTTATTGAAGACACTATCTTTTAACCAATGTGTTCCTGGCACCTTTGAGGAAGGTCAGTTGGCTGTAACTGCATGGATTTATTTCTGGGTTTTCTATTCTCTTCCACTGGTCTATGTATCTGTTTTTATGCCAGTACCATGCTGTTTTGGTTACTATAGCTCTGCAGTATATTTTGAGGTCAGGTAGTGTGATGCTTCCAGCTTTACTCTTTTTGCTCAAGATTGCTTTTGCAATTCAGGGTCTTTTGTGGTTCCATATGAATTTTTGGATTGTTTTTTCTGAAATTTCTGTGAATAATGTCATTGGTATTTTGATAGACATTGCATTGAATCTGTAGATCACTTTGGAAGGTATAGACATTTTAACAATATACAATAAAAAGAAAATTACAGACCAATATTCCTGATTAACACAGATGCAAAATCTTCAACAAAATCCTAGCAAAGAGAATCCAACAGCACATCAGAAATATTATCTACCATGATGAAGAAGGATTCATTCTAGGGATGCAAGGATGTTTTAAAATGTGCAAATCAGTAAATGTGATATAGCACATCACAGAATAAAGGACAAAAAGCCATATGATCATCTTAATAGATGAATAAAAGCATTTGATAAGATTTAACATTCCTTTATGATAAAAACACTCAACAAATTGCACATAGAAGAAACATACATCAACCTAATAAAGATCATTTATAACAAACCCACAGCCAACATCTTACTGAATGGGGAAAAGCTGAAAGCTTTTTTTCTAAGGTCTGGAACAAGGCAAGGATGCTCACTCTCACCACTTTTATTTAACATGATGCTGGAACTCCTAACCAGAGCAATCAGGCAAGTGAAAGAAATAAAGGGCATCCAAATTGGAAAGAAAGAAGTTAAATTGTCCTTGTTTGCAGATGACATGATCTTATGTATAGAAAAATCCAAAGACTCCACCAAAAATTTTTTAGAACTAATAAATAAATTTAATAAATTTGTGGGATAAAAAATTAATATACAAAAATCAGCAGCGTTTTTATATGCCAATAGCAAATTGTCTGAAAAAGAAATAAAGAAAGCAATTCCTTTTACAATAGCTACAAAAAAATGGAAAGATGCATTAGTCCGTTTGTGTTGCTTATAACAAAATACTTGAAACTGGGTGATTTATAAAGAACAGAGGTTTATTTGGCTTATGATTCTGGGACAGCTGCATCTGCATGGGCCTCAGGCTGCTTCTACTCAAGGCAGAAAGTACCAGGCAGCCAGCGGGGTACAAGCAGATCACATGGTGAGAGCAAGCAAGAGAAACATGGGCCTCAGGCTGCTTCTACTCAAGGCAGAAAGTACCAGGCAGCCAGCGGGGTACAAGCAGATCACATGGTGAGAGCAAGCAAGAGAAAAGAAGCAAGAAAGAGATAGAAAGGAGGTGCCAGGGTCTCTTAAACAACCAGCTCTTGTGGGAACTAATAGAGTGAGAACTCACTCAGGTCCCCCTGCCCCAGGGACAGCATTAATCCGTTCGTGAGGGACCCACCCCCATGACTCAAACAGCTCCCAGTGCTGCCACATTGGGGATCAGATTTCCACATGAGTTTTGGTAGCGACAACATGTTCAAACTCTATCAAAAGATCTCTACAATGAAAAATATAAAACACTGATGGAAGAAATTGAAGCAGACAGAAGTAAATGGAAAGGTGTCCTGTGTTCCTGGATTGGAAAAATCTCTTGTCTTTTTGATAATGACCATTATAACAAGTGTGAGGTGATAAATATCTTATTGTGGTTTTGATTTGCATTTTCCTGATGCTTAGTGATGTTGAACACATTTTCATACACCTGTTAGCCATTTGTCTATCTTCTTTGGAAAAATGTCTATTCAGGTCCTTTGCCCATTTTAAAATTGTTATTTGTTTGCTATTAAGTTGTATGAGTTTCTTATATATTTTGGATATTAATCCCTTATCATTTATATGGTTTGCAAATATTTTTTTTTCCCATTTTGTAAGTTGTCTTTTCATTTTGTTGATTGTTTCATTTACTGTGCAGAAGCTTTTTAGTTTGATGTAGTCCCACTTTTTTATTTTTGCTTTTTTTGCTTTTGTGTTTTGGGGGCCATACCCCAAAAAATCATTGCCAAGACCATTATCAAGGAGCTTTTCCCCTATGTTTTCTTCTAGGAGTTTTATGGTTTCAGACTTTACATTTAAATCTATGTCAAGTTAATTTTTGTATATGGTTTAAGACAAGGATCCAATTTCTTTTTTTTGAATGTGGATATCCAGTTTTCCAAGCACTGTTTATTGAAGACATTATTGTTTTCTTATTGTGTATTCTCCCAATACCATTTATTCAAGAGGCTATACTTTTCACATTGTGTATTCTTGCTACCCTTGTCAAAGATTAGTTGCTTGTAGTTTTCCAAGCACTGTTTATTGAAGACATTATTGTTTTCTTATTGTGTATTCTCCCAATACCATTTACTCAAGAGGCTATACTTTTCACATTGTGTATTCTTGCTACCCTTGTCAAAGATTAGTTGCTTGTATATGTGTGGGATTATTTCTAGGCTCTCTATTCTGTTCCCTTGAGCTATTTGTCTTTTTTTATTGCAGTATCATGCTGGCTTGAATACTATAGCTTTGTAATACAGTTTGAAATAAGAAAGTGTATTAACTCCAGCTTTGTTCTTTCTTACGATTGATTTGGTTATTCAAAGTCTGTTGTGGTTTCATGTGAATTTTAGGTTTATTTTTTCTAAAACACCATTGGAATTTTGATAGGGATTGCATTGAGTCTGTAGGTCACTTTGGGTAATAAGGACATTTTAACAATATTAATTCTTCCAATTCATAAACACAG
This sequence comes from Galeopterus variegatus, assembly GCF_000696425.1. NCBI lineage: Eukaryota > Metazoa > Chordata > Mammalia > Dermoptera > Cynocephalidae > Galeopterus > Galeopterus variegatus. The sequence continues at coordinate 83,770 of NW_007732359.1, read as the reverse complement.
GATGTTTTTCCATTTATTTGTGTCTTCAATTTCTTTCACCTATGTCTTATAGTTTTCAGTGTATAGATCTTTTACCTCCTTGGTTACGTTTATTTCTAAGTATTATTTTATTTTTTTGATGCTATTGTAAGTAAGGTTGTTTTCTTAATTTCTTTTTCAAATCGTATGTTGTTAGTTTAGAGAAAAAACAACTGATTTTTGTATGCTAGCTTTTCTTTCTACATCTATACTATTGCTATGGTTTTCTACCATGTTTAGAGATGATGTGTTCACAATTTAATCTAGAAGAAAGGGTAAAATAAATAAAACATTTCAGGACCTTTTCTTAATATAGGAAAAGGGCTCAAGTGGGAAGTTATGAATTAAGTCAGAATGGGAAGGTTGAAATTTCATTATATTCTTGAAGTTGTTTTCCTTCATTCTTGGTGAAAATTTACCCAATTCTTTACCTATAGACTTTGTTTTGCCAGTGCTGTATCCTTAAAACCGCTTTCTGGAATTTAATAAATATTTGTTCATGTCTTATTGATGATAATAGCCACTCTAACTGGGGTGAGATGATATCTCATTGTGGTTTTGATTTGAATTTTCCTGATGATTAGTGATTTGAGCATTTTTTCATATACCTTTTAGCTACTTTTTTTTTTCCATTTGGATGCAGAAGCATCCAAATCATGCTGTGCTTCAGTGGTCATGACAAGTCGGTTTGTTTGTTTAAGTGACTTTTTCCTAATAACAAAAATATTAATGTTTATTATAGAAAATTTGGAAAACAGCAATTGTTAACATCTGATATCTACCTTTCCAGTTTTTATTCTGTGCATATGACATCATTTTTATGAAAGTTGAGATTTTTCTACATATTGTTTGAACATCTGCTTTTTTGCTAAATAGTAGTCATAAATTTCCAAGCTATAAATATCTTTTACGATGTTATTTATGACTGAGTAATGATCTGTAATATGGAAGTTCTATAATGTATTTACTTTTATACATTTAAATTGTTTTATTTTTCTTTATAATAAATAATAATATAATTTTAAAAATTAAATGCAGCGAAATATAATCAATCAAGTATTTTAGAAACATGTAATTAGTGGCAATAGTTTAAAATGTAAGGTTTTTTTTTCCAGTTTAACAGTTTTATAGAGATATTTTCCACTATTCGTTATTTTGCAGTATATAATAATGACTTAGATTTAGAGCATGGCTTGCCTGGGTTGAATTTCTGGCTCTACCACTTACTAGCTGTCTGTCTTTGGACAAGTTATTTGTTCTTCCCGTGCTTTGTTTTTCTCAACTATGAAAGGAAGATAATATCTAAGTCACTGGACTGCTGTGAGGCTTAAATGAAACAATTTATGTAAAATATGTGGTCCATTATAAGTGGTTAATAAATGTTTGCTATCATTATTATTTATAAATAATTCTTACATATTCTTAAATAATTATGAAAATACATTTTTATGATTACTTTTTATTTTGAAAATGCTTAAATATTGAACCTAATAGCATAATGACTCATTTTTATAGAGTAGTATTGAATGTCATCCACTAGTTTCCACCCATGTCTTCTCTGTTAATTACCGTAATAACCTGTGTGCTAGAAGAGGTGATGTGCTCCTGTATGCTCATTTTAAAGATGAAAGAACTAAGGTTAGAAAGAGAGTTTTCTAAGCTCATTGACAGAGCTGGAACGTTAACCCTGGCCTCTTCAAGTCGAGGTCATTGATCTTTCTATTTTACTGTGTGGAGGCATTTTGAAAATCAATGTTATAAAACTATAATTAGATAGATGACCAAAATATTCTTGACAGCAAGGAGTGACTTTTATTCATTTTCCCCAGAGTAGTTAAATTCCTCACAATATAGTAGTTTTTCTATAAATGATTGTTAATATTCTTACTAAAACCAGAATTTTAAAAACAAAACAGTTTAAAAACATGCTGTTTTATTATAATGCATAAGATTGGGAAGCTTTTCTTTATAGAGAGGGGCCACTCCAACATAATTTTAAATCTACGTCTAATTATATTGCTCTATCCACTTAAAAAAATTCTTTTGGTGCGTAGGAAGCTTTCATTTAAATGAGAGAAGATATTCTAAATAATGGAAAAAACAGAAAATGTATGGGAAAAGGAGCTAAATTAATGCTTCTAGTGTATATTCCATTTTTAAGAGAATCTGATTTTATGCATTTTATATTGTCAGTCATCTTCATTCACACTGACTTCTTTGATTGTGGATAATAGCTCCAGATGTGCAACCTACGCATTTTTCATACAGTAGAATTTTTTCTCTAATGCATATGTAGTTAATTTAATTGATTAACTTCTTCAGTGTATGACATAAAGTAGGTCAAATTCCTAAAACTGTCTGTATGTCTTTAGGTATTTTTAGCTACTTTTTTTTTTTTTTCCATTCTTCATTCTTATCACTATGGTAACAAAAAAATTTGTGA
>NW_007732359.1:79637-80963 GCF_000696425.1 Galeopterus variegatus | reverse complement strand
TTTTTTTTTTTTTTCCATTCTTCATTCTTATCACTATGGTAACAAAAAAATTTGTGACTGAGGACATGATTTTTCTCAGCAAATCTTCCTTTGGGAGAAGTGACTTCAGGCTGCATGTATAGGCTGATCTTAAAAGTTGCAGATTATGCAAACATGAAAACATTTACTTGATATCCATTTAAATCCCAACTAATGAAACTAACAATAATAGAATAGCATATCCGAAGGTAAGGAAAATAACACATAGTGGTTTATATTTGAATTTTACATGATGTTATGGGTTACATATAGATACATAGATACATATAGATTGTACAGTGGTTACTGTAGTGAAGCAGATTAACATATCTATCATCTCACATAGTTACTTTTTGTGACAAGTGCAGCTAAAATCTACTTATTTAACAAAAATCCATAATGCAATACAATTTTTTAAACTTTAGTCCTCATGTTGTACATTAGATCTCTAGACCTGTTCATCGTACGTATCTGCCATTTTTATCCTTTGACCAACATGTCTCCATTTCCTCTCCCCCACACCCCCCATGGTAACCACTGTTTCATTCTCTATCTCTGTGTATTTCAGTTCTTTAAAAAACTTTTTATATCCTACATATAAATGAGATCATGCAATATTTTCCTTTCTGTGTCTGGCTTATTTCACTTAGCATAATGTCCTCCAGATCTATTTGTGTTGTCGCAAATAGCAGGACCTCCTTTTTAAGGCTGAATAATATTTCATTGTATATATACACCACATTTTCTCTATCCGTCGTCTGTAGATGGTCATTTGTTTCCATATCTTGAATACTGTGAATAATGCTGCAGTGAACATGGGAGTGCAGATATCTTTATGAGGAGGTGATTTAATCTCCTTTGAATATGTACTCAGAAGAGGAACTGCTGGGTGGTAAGTACTCTTTTTAATTTCTTTGGGAACCTCCATATTGTTTTCCGTAATGGCTGTACTAATCTACATTCTCAACATTCTCACCAACCATGTACTAGGGTTTCCTTTTCTCCACACTGTCATCAACATTATCCCTTGTGTTTTGGATAATAGTCATCTGGTGTGAGGTGACAACTCACTGTGGTTTCAATTTGCATTTCCCTTATGATTAGTGATGTTGAACACCTTTTCATATACCTGTTGGCCATTTGTATGTCTTCTTTGGAGAAATGTCTATACAGGTCCTTTGCCCATTTTTTAATTGGGGTATTTACTTTTCTGCTATTGAATTATAAGAATTCTTTATAAATTTTAGATAGTAACTCCTTATCAGATATGGGGATTACAATTATATTTTCCTAGTCTGTAGATTGCCT
>NW_007732359.1:76468-78823 GCF_000696425.1 Galeopterus variegatus | reverse complement strand
AGTTAGTGGCAAATTAACTGCATCCCGGGCCTCCTGTTCCTTGGAGCCTGGCTTTGTCTACTGCATGCAGACAATGCTGCATTTTCTATTTTATCAAGATATGGCTTTAGGTTATTTAATGAGAAATTTATGATTTTGTCTTAAAATTCTTCATACAAACAGGCACTTAACAATAAGATTTAATTATGTATAAAAGGGATTAAAAGGATTTAAAAAGATAGCAGAGGATTCTAGGGTGTAAGAAATGTGAGACTGGCAAATTCTGATGACAAAACAATGCAGAAGTATCAGAGGTAACATGATATAAAAACATTATTTTAAATAATTTCTAAAAATAAAATTTAACACACTTTTGTAAAAAATTTTGAAAATATACACTAAAAACAAAGGGTGAAATAAAAAATACCAGCAACTTACCTGAGGCTGCATAATAGGGGTCAGCTAGAATAGGTAGCTTGGTATTATAAGGATCTCCCAGTGCCACCATTAACATTTGGGGAATGTGTCTGGCAATTTATCTTCCTTATTAATATAATACAAATGTAATCACACTATACATATATATATACATATACACATGCGCGCGCACACACACACACACACACACACACATATATAATGTAATCACTGTGTGTGTGTGTGTGTGTGTGTGTGTGTGTATAGCTGGTACAAATCTCATTCTATGAACTCACTGTTTTTCCATAAAGTATTACACTTTTTATTCCTATCTTCCATTCACCAGAAATTTAATTTTAGGCAATTTGGATTTTCATTCTATTTTTCTGAGGTTGTTCCTAAATAAGGGTTGAGGACAGTCAATCCCTACTCTTACCCCCAGCCCCAGGCAACAACTGATCTGCTTTCTGCCTCTACAGATTTGCTATTTCTAGAAAGTTCTTATAAATAGAATCATACAATATGTAAACTATTGTCTCTTATGTAGTGACTTAGCATGTGGGGTGTCCACCTAATCTTCAGTATCACCGGTTGACATTGGCATGTTCTGGTGTATTAGTTTGTTACAACCACCATAAAAAAATACCACAGACTAGAAGGCACAAACAAATTTATTTTCTCATAGATCTGGTGGCTAGGAGTCCAAGGTCAAGGTTTGGTTTCTCTCGAGGCCTCTGTCCTTGGCTGGCCTTCTTGCTGTGTCCTCACATGGTCTTTCTTCTGAGGATGCTTGCCCTGGCATCTCCTCCTCTTTTATAAGGACATCAGCTCTATTGGATTAGGGCCTCACCCTCATTTAACCTTAATTACCTTTTTAAAAGCACTACCTTCAAATACAGTCACATGGGGGGTTAGGGTTTCTACCAGTGAATTTAGGGGGAAGACACTATTCAGCCCATGACACTTGGGATATCTATTTGACTCATTGGCATTTATTAGTCCAAGCAGGTTGCAATATTCTTTTTTTTTTTTTTTAGCATCTCTACTGAGGTACAATTTACACGTTAAAAAATTCATCCATTGTAACTGTTCAGTTTAATGATTTCTAGTAAATGTCTGTTGTTGTGCAACCATCAACATGTCAGGTTTTAAAAGATTTTCATAACTGAGAAAGGGTTCTCTTGTGCCTATTTGCAGTCAACTCCTACTCTTATCTCCAGCCCCAGGCAACCACTGATCTGCTTTCTATCTTTGCAGATTTGCTATTTCTGAAAATTTCTTTTCAATATAATCACACAATATGTAGTCTATTGTAACTGGCTTCTTTCATGTAATGTTTTTGAGATTCATCTATATTGTAGCATGAATCAGTACTTCATTCCTTTATTGCTAAATAATATTCCATTGTACATTCCACATTTTATCTGTTCATCAGGTGGTGAATATTTGGGTTGTTTCCACCTTTTTGTTATTATAAATAATGCTTCTGTAAACATCTCATTGTGGTTGTAATTTGCATTTTCCCTTATAATGAATGATATTGATCATCTTTTCATGTGCTTATTAGAGTTCTTTAGAGAACGCTATTCAAAATTTTGCATATTCTTTCAATTGAGAGCTTTATTTTCTTATTACTCAATTATTAGAGTTCTTTCCTTTCTGGATACAAATTCCTTATCAGATATAAAGTTTGCCAGTATTTTTTCCCAGTCTCTGGCATATCTTTTCACTTCCTTAATGGTGTGTCTGAAGAGCAAATTTTTATGAAATCTAATTCATCAATTTTTTTTCTTTTCTGGAGTAGGCTTTCGGTGCAATGTCTAGGAAAATTTTGCCTACCACAATACAGCAAAGGTGTTCTTTTATATTTTTTCCTAGAAGTTTTATAATTTAGCTCTTACTTTTCAGTCTTTAGCTCTTACTTTTTTGGTCCATTTTCTTTCAGCCTGTTTGCATGTT
>NW_007732359.1:70610-75920 GCF_000696425.1 Galeopterus variegatus | reverse complement strand
AAAATTTTGCCTACCACAATACAGCAAAGGTGTTCTTTTATATTTTTTCCTAGAAGTTTTATAATTTAGCTCTTACTTTTCAGTCTTTAGCTCTTACTTTTTTGGTCCATTTTCTTTCAGCCTGTTTGCATGTTAGAATATAAAGTGTTTTTTGTTGTAGACATCCTAGTGTTTGATTTTGCTTTTTAAAATACAGTCTGACAAGCTCTATCATTTGATTGGAGTTTTTGGTCCATTCACATTTGGTACAATAATTGATGTGATTGGATTTATGTTTGTCATTTTGCTAATTGTTTTCTGTATGATTTATGTCTCCTTTGCCCTTACGTTTCTCCTTTACTGCCTTATTTTGCATTTTGTACAAATGTTTCTAGTGTACCATTATAATTACACCATGAATTTTTAAACTATATTTAAAACATTATATTATCAGTGGTTGCTCTAGGGATTGCAATATACATCTTCATCTACCCCAATACTGTTCAATTAACACTAATAATTCCAGCTTAACATAGCAACTTTGCTTCAATATAGCTCCATCATGCTATTATTGTCATATATATTACATGCATAAAATTTATAAACCTATAAATACAATTTTGTCGTACTTTTTAAAAGGAGTTAAGAAATGTGAAAATATATTTTATAAAGTTTTTTATATAAATGAATATGTTAACCATTTCCTTTGTTCTTCATTATTTCTCTGAATATGAATTACCATCTGGTGCTTTTTTCTCTCAGGAGGTCTTCTAGCAGTGAATTCCTTTAATCTCTTTAAGTCTGGAAATGACTTTACCACTTTCATTTTTGAAGAATAGTTTTGCTGGATGTAGACTTCTTGGTTGCCGGTTTTATTTTTCAGTTAGTATTTTGAGGATGTCTTTCCACTGCCTTCTGAGCACCATTTGTTTTGATGGGAAGTTAGCCGTGAATGTTATTTTTTGTTTACCTGTGCATGATGAGGTGTTTTTCTCATTCTGCTTTCAAGATTATCTCTTTTTCTTTGTCTTTCAGCACTTTGACTATGGCACGTTTAGATGTGGATCACTTTGTGTTTGTGTATTATGCTTGGGTGCATTGAACTTCTTGGAGCTCATCAAATTTGATTTTAGTTTTCGTCAAATTTGATGATTTCTGTAGATTAATGGTTTTCATCAGTTTGGCAGTTTTCCAGCAAGATATTTTTTCTGCACCTTTATCTCTCCTTTTCTTCTGTAAATCCCATTACACTTATGTTAGTATACTTAAAGTTGTTCCAGAGATCTCTGAGGCTGTTTATTTATTTTTCAAATCTTTCTTTTGTTCATCAAATTGGATAATATCTATTGACCTATTTTCACATTCACTATTCTTCCTTCTGCCTTCTTAAATCTGTGGCTAAGCTCAATTTATGATTCAAAAAAATTTCATTATTATATTTTTCAACTCTAGAATTCATTTATTTCCTTTTTATTGATGCTATTTCTTTTGCTAATCCCTATTTTCAGTAATTTTTTATCATATTTTTCCTTAATTCTTTAAACATAAGTTATGATAATTATATGGACATGTTTATAATAGCATCTTTCAGGTCTTTGCATAATCCAACATTTAAGTCCACTGAGAGTCACTTTCTATTCACTGCTTTTTTCTTGAAGATGGGTCACACTTTTTAATTTCTTTGCATGTCTCTTTTTTTTCTTGTTGTTGTTGTTGTTATTGTTGAATACTGGACATTTTAGTTACTATGTTGTCATAACTATGGATTCCGCCCCCGCCTTATTTATTTAGTAAGTTGCCTGGATGTAATAATATGGAATCTGATCTGTCTCTCCCATGGTGTTTGGCTGTTAATTTCTCTGTTCAGTTATTGTATTAATTCTTATTTTTTTGAGTAATTTCTCTAAAGGCATCTCTATATCTGCATAACTTACTGGTCAGCCAATGATTGGGCAGAGTATTTACTCAAACATCTTGAGCCCTTGAGGCTTCCACCCTCTGCCTATAGATTGGGGAGCACACTCAATGTTCAGTCAGGTTTTATATCTGCCTCTTGTTTTACTTTTTACTGGCACTTCTGGGTCTTTCATCCTTGTTCGTATGGTTTCCCAGTTAGCTTGGGATGTGAGTAGAGGTTGTCACACCTTTCTATGGCTTCTCACATCTGGAATTTGCCTATTAAATTTATGGCAGGCTTCTGATTGCCCCAACTTGGTCCCACCTCAGACTGCATCTCAGGTTAGCAGAGCTGCAGCTGCAGCTTGTCTCCATCTATTTAATTCTTACCAAGTTGGTTATATATACTGTCAATGCCAATAGTTGTAGGTTTTTATTTTATATACTCTTCAAATCCATTTAGCTTCATATGATGGCTGGTTATGAGAAAATAATAATCCTGATTTTAGGCATATTGATTCAGGTCTTCATATACTTGTCATGAACCTGTTCAGTACAGCCTAGGACCTAGAGATCTACATTTGTTCACTAGAAAAGAACAGATTGTGGAAAAGTATAAAGGCAGGTAAATGAGTAGAATTCTTAGTACAAAATCAGATGATCTGAAATGAGGCAATAAAGGTGATTTCGACATGTGTTAGTATTAGGAAAGTCTGGCATGTACCCTAATGACTCAACAATGAGCATGGTCCTTCTGCTATCACCTCCACTTCACCAATGAAATGAATACCCCAAACTGTTCTGCCATAAAATTCTTTAAGAGGATTTGAGGTACTTGTGTTATGCAACACCAGATCACTTAGAAGTGTTCGATGTTTGTTCTACCTGTTCGATGGATCTAAGATCCTATGACTCTAGAGACTCTTTGTATTTCAAAGATGTAAAGTCTTTGGCAGTGGTGTCTACAATGTTTTTGTAGCAGGATTCCACTTTTCTGGTGTTTAATAGGTGTTCTTTAATGCTTTCAAGCATATGAGAGATAGAAGTACATTCTCTTCTGTGGTTGATAATTTCAGGGATAAACCATAAACTGAAAGGAAATGCATAATAGCATAATAAATGAATACCTTTCTTGTTTGAGGCAAGCCAGAGTCTTTTCTGATAAAAATGTGTGTGCAAATATATTCAACAAATATCTTTTGAGTCCTTAATATGCTTTGTGAAAAGTACCATAGTTCAAAGATCTCAGAGTCCCCATGATAACTGGAGAGACATATACACATCTAACTAGATGAATATAATGTTGCAAGAGCTTATACATTCATACATGTATCAAGTGTAAGGTGATACAGATATTAATTACATCTTCAGTTTGGAGATCAGGGAAAGTTATAGGAGTGGTTAAGACTTGAGTTAATCATTGTTAAATGAGTTAACTAGATAAATAAAGAAATACAAAGGTTAACACATAAAAGAGAGATTGTGTGCAGGCAAATTAGAAGTTTCAGGACAGCTGGTAACACTGAATAGAGGAAAGTCTGTGTCTTCTGGGTGGGTAACTGGAGAGGGCACAATGTTACTNGATGGATCTAAGATCCTATGACTCTAGAGACTCTTTGTATTTCAAAGATGTAAAGTCTTTGCCAGTGGTGTCTACAATGTTTTTGTAGCAGGATTCCACTTTTCTGGTGTTTAATAGGTATTCTTTAATGCTTTCAAGCATATGAGAGATAGAAGTACATTCTCTTCTGTGGTTGATAATTTCAGGGATAAGCCATAAACTGAAAGGAAATGCATAATAGCATAATAAATGAATACCTTTCTTGTTTGAGGCAAGCCAGAATCTTTTCTGATAAAACTGTGTGTGCAAATATATTCAACAAATATCTTTTGAGTCCTTAATATGCTTTGTGAAAAGTACCATGGTTTAAAGATCTCAGAGTCCCCATGATAACTGGAGAGACATACACACATCTAACTAGATGAATATAATGTTGCAAGAGCTTATACATTCATACATGTATCAAGTGTAAGATGATACAGATATTAATTACATCTTCAGTTTGGAGATCAGGGAAAGTTATAGGAGTGGTTAAGACTTGAGTTAATCATTGTTAAATGAGTTAACTAGATAAATAAAGAAATACAAATTTAACACATAAAAAAGAGATTGTGTGCAGGCAAATTAGAAGTTTCAGGACAGCTGGTATCACTGAATAGAGGAAAGTCTGTGTCTTCTGGGTGGGTAACTGGAGAGGGCACAATGTTACTAAAACTACTGACCAAAAGATGCCTAATCATTCACTCTAATTCAGCTGATGGTGGTTACTTTTCCCTAAGAATTCTTGTGGTTTTGAGTCACTTATTCATCTATCTTCTGCTTATTGGAAATGGATGTTTCCAAATGCACAATGCAAATTAGATTTTGGAGGTAAATCAGTACTGTGTCAGTAGGAGCTATTTAAACACTTTTCCCTAGAGCTAAATACCCCTGGATAAACTACAGACCAAAACGTAGGCACAAATAGCAACCTTGAAAGATCTGTCTACCATCACCGTGCTTTGGCTACCTAATCTAAGCTACTGCTCCTACAATTCTGCTTGCTNTCTACCATCACCGTGCTTTGGCTACCTAATCTAAGCTACTGCTCCTACAATTCTGCTTGCTCTCTCCCTTAGCACTTTTTAAAGATGGTTGTTGGCATATTGTCTCATCCTACAGTTAACTCTGTTAATGCCTTCTTTCACTCTAGCAATGGCTGTGTGTGTAAAGCCTGTTAAAGCCCCTGAGAATGATCATGGCTATTGAAGACTTTTCCTTTTCCCCCTCTTTCCTTTCTTACCCTACAGTCATGTGAGTTCTTACTCCAATTAGTAAGTTACCCTAATTAACCATTCTGTATTTTTTGAAATCTTTGAATTCTGTATTACTTGGGTTGAAATATTTGTACTATTTTTATATAAGCTGCACAGAAAATCTGATTGAATTTTGTAATTTTACTTAACACCAGTTATTTTTCTAAAGTCTGTCTGTTTCCTTTAAGTAGAAAATAACTATCTTAAGAAACAGCAGGAACAGCAGGGGTTTGAGAATGGTGTTACTTCAATAAAGGTATAATTACTTTCATAAGTCTGTTAGAGAGCAAGTCTTGGCTCCTTTTGTTAGATCACTGTTTATTAAGATTACACACCCAGTACTCTTAAGATGCAGAGATCCACTAGCAAGTCCTTGTTTTCTATGATTAAATTACTATAATGTCAGGAATATAAACTCCCTGGTGAGAACAACTTTTCTGTGCAAGTCTCTGATAAATAAAAGAAACATTAATATAAAATATTTTATCCCAAATTCTTATGAAATGCAAAATTTTGATATAGTATGATTACTCTGATATCATAAACTTAGCATTAAAGAGATTGTGTTTTTTTTTTTTT
>NW_007732359.1:57858-69039 GCF_000696425.1 Galeopterus variegatus | reverse complement strand
TTTTTTTTTTTTTCGTCACTTTTCTTGGTCCAGAGTCCTTTAATTTCCACAGTGAAGTGGAAACTTCCAAAGAAATTAAAGTAGTTTTCAGCCCTTTATAGTCATGTTTTGTAGTTCTTAGTCTGTTCTTCAGTCATCTGTAGTAATGAAAATTTTCTAACGTTTCTGAATCAAGCTTTTAAAAGAAATTATGCTTTTCTCAGTTTTCATGTGGCGAATCCTGTCTTATACCATATAAATTATTAGTGGTATTGAAATGAAAGTTTATGATTCAGATTTGTAAAGCCAAGCCTCTTGCTGGAAGCTGCCAGTTTGGCAGCAAAGATGCCAATTAACGCTAAAGGTTTGTTTCCTTAAAGGTTACCTCCAGAGCCCTCATAGGCCCATAAGAGTTTCATTCTGGTGTTTTGATTCCAAAATTTAAAACTTTGTTTCCGTGTTGAAATCAACATGGGAATACTATTGTATAGCTATGTCTTTTATAAGTCATGCTTGCCTATGTAGAGTGAGATTCTTTGGAGCATAGTCTTTCAGGCATTTAATGTAAATATCTTGTGTTCCTGCTATAAAGATGTTGGGTTTTTATTCTTTAGAAATATTCCTGCCAATGATTCCTTTTCTACGAATGCTTATGTATTTTTTCCATGATGAGANTTTTATTCTTTAGAAATATTCCTGCCAATGATTCCTTTTCTACGAATGCTTATGTATTTTTTAGCGTGATGAGGGGCCTAACATTCTTTCAGCTGATGTTGCTTAGTGATTTGGATATAGAAGACTTGATTTTCATATACATCTTCATATGTACTTGTCATCTTTTGAGGTAAACACATATACACTCATATGAACACATTTGCATAGCATGTGCAGTATAGTTAGTAATGCCAATCAGCACTAATAACTGCCTCAAATAAAAGTAGATATCAGAACATTTTCTTTTTCTTTGTTTTTTTTTGTGGAATTGATTCATAGTACTAATCAGAAAAGAAACAATATTGAATGCACACTCACTGTTTATTGTGCATATTTTCCAGTATTGAGATTTGCATTTAAGATTAAGCCATCACTAACCAGTGTCTCTTAACCAAGGTCTCATAATGTATTCATGTATTTAAATAAGTTGTAAAGTGATTACCAAATAATAACTTTAAGATAGTTAGGGTACCTAAAATTTTAAAGTAAGAAGTAAATTTGAGTAGGTTAAAAGATAATCCCTATAATATCACACTCACTTAAATACAAAAATAGTGGTGGGACTTTCCCTGCCAGGTGTAACACCCTTCTTGGACTTTTTCATTTCTGTATAAATGTAAGAATTAGTCTTTCCAGTTCCATTAAAAAATTCAGTTAATATCAAGATAATTTTTAGAGAATTGATTCTTTTTATATTAAAATCTTTCTACCAATCAATAAGGAATTTATTTATTTAAATGTTCTTTTATATTTTTCAATAAGGTTTTCTTAAATTTTTCTCCCTAAAGGTGTTATAAATCTTTTGTTAGACTAATTTCTAAGTACCTTATTTTTTGTTGTTGTTGGAATATGAAGGAGATTCAATTCTCTTGCAATGTTTCTTAAATTGGATGCTGGGTAGACAAGTGCTTATTTTTTTTTCTTTATTTCCTTTTCAAATGTCTGAAATACATCAAAATAGAATTTAAAAAATTCTCCAGTTCTTCCTATCGCATGTAGAACATCATTCAAATACCGAACAAATGATGCATTTTCCACCCTTCTGACCTCAACTCCCGCTCCTCTCCCTCTCGCTTACTCCACTCCAGTCAGGCTAATGACTTGACTTTTCTCTGATACACTATATTCTTTGCTCTTCCTGTTTCTTCTATTTAGAATTTTTTTCCTTGTGGCTCACTTTGTAATACTTTGACTCATTTTTCTGCTTAAACATATGATGCTTATTAAGGCCTTTCCTGACTTTCCTCTCTGAAATAGCCCACTCTCCTTCTACTGTCCTCTGACCTCTATCCTTGTTCCATCTCTTTAACGTTTATTTCCTTTCCTTCCAATTATCATTACCTGATATTATATGACACATGTGTTTGTTTGTTTATTGTCTATCTTCTCCACTATCCGGTTGATTTCCAATATGGTAGGGACCTTATCTTTCTTGATCCGGTTCATAGAATAGAACCTTATAAATAGAAAGGAGGGAAGAGATGGTGTCACCGGCAAGGACATATTCCAGTTCTAAGGTAAGAGACATGAAAGGAAAATCTTCCCTACTTTTTTCTAAAATTAGTGGATTAGGAAAAAAAACAAAACGGTAGCATGTGCCCATATAGTCCTAGTGATGATAAAAAGTGGATGATTCAGTCTCCTTTTTTCTTGTCTTGGGGCAAAGAAAGAAAACTATGCTTCAGAGAAAGCCTGCTCCTCTGAGAACTTTCCAAAACTCTTTGTCAGGAAAGCCTGTGGACATCTTATGGTATTGCCCAGGTAATACTTTCTTATTAATGAGTGTTCTATTTGGTTTGTTGGGAGATATGAATTCCAGTGTGGGGTGACTCTGTTGCAAACATGTCACTTTGTAAGTGTTGAGGATGCCCATTAGCTTTGGAGGCACATCAGCATCACCTTTATTTACTAGGTTCCAAAAGGACTTGCTGTTGCTTTCGTATTTGTTTAGTTTGTATGTTGCTTTTAGGTTTTTTTTTTTTGATGTGAAAACAGCTTTCACGTGTCTCGAGGCCATATCTGTACAGGCGTATTCAAATAGTTTTCTGCAATGATCTGGTGAACTTAGGACACACTTGCACAGCCAGCCAAATATGAGTCACCCAACAAATGGGAAAGTTGGGAAGGAATTAAATCAGATTAGGATCTAAATACATGAGGTGAAAGAGGAGCTGGCTCTCTCTTTTGTGGCCAACACTGAGATTCAATGACCAGTTATGTTAATCAGACACCTGCTATAAACAATATGTTCATAGGAAAGTTAATAAAAAGTACCAGGCCAGTGTCTGTTATGAGTCAGCAGAAATGGACTGTTTATTCAGAGAAAATGTTTAAGTATTTTAAAAGGGCATTATTCTGATTGTTAAAGTAAAATTAAAACAGAATGATAAATAGTAGGCGTTCTCCTCTGTGGGACTTAGTTCTGTTAGTGCTGTATATAATGAATTTTAAAAACTGATGGCTGCTGGCTTACATCCAAGAAATTATTGTTTATAACAGTTTCTGATGAGAAATGCATTGAAATTAAAAACATAGATTCATTTCACCATTACATCTAGTAAATGCTTTCCCTCTTTTTCAAAGTAGATGATAAATAACCAGAGGATAGGGTCATTATCTTATGCCTGTTTATATCCTCAGGATTAGCACATTGAAAGAAGGTTTGTAAATATTTGTTGAAGGGAAGAAAGGAAGGAGGAAGAGAAGGAAGTGGGTTGAAAGAAGGTTTGTAAATATTTGTTGAAGGGAAGAAAGGAAGGAGGAAGAGAAGGAAGTGTGTGTGTGGGGGGGAAGGTTGTAAAGAATGTGAAGGGAAGAAGGACGTAAACCAGTGAGGATTATAGTACTTTTGGAATTTTTTTTAGGTTGAAATATACAGAGTTTACAAAAATAGAGAAAAATATCCTCTCAAGTGCTTGTCTTGTTACCATCTTTTCTCACCACTTGAAATGAGTTAGGACTTTATTCCGAGCTGGCACATCACCAGATCCTCAGGAGGCAAAACGTATGCTGCTTCCTAAGAGGGCACTGTGCTCGTGTCATGCTGCACATAAGCAAGGAGGGAGAACCCAACAGTTCTTTATAAAAATCTTATTATACAGTGAATGTAGTAAATTCATCATGTCGATACTAGATTATAACTTACCCTAACACTGCTGCTCTTAAGTGCAACTTTTTTTACATGAATTCCAATATTGTCAAATTATATTGAATATATATATACATGAAGTATAGAAGATTTTCTAGAATATGTTTGGAAAATATCCTTGCAAATAAGTTCCAAATGTTACTAACCCACCACTCCCTAGAAAAGAAATGGGATAGTTGTATATAGATCATGAAACAAAGTAGCTTATACGTTTTTAGGAATCTGTGCCTTTTCTGTTTCTGTACCTGGAGTTTTCCATAGTTTAAAATAGATTATGATTTAACAGATTTATTGCAAATGAGTGTGTGTATGTGTGTTTGTGTGTGTGTAAACATGATGACTAGATGTGTTTTCACTGAATAAGTTGTTAGCTTTTTCTTTGTTCTNTGTAAATATTTGTTGAAGGGAAGAAAGGAAGGAGGAAGAGAAGGAAGTGGGGGGGGGGAAGGTTGTAAAGAATGTGAAGGGAAGAAGGACGTAAACCAGTGAGGATTATAGTACTTTTGGAATTTTTTTTAGGTTGAAATATACAGAGTTTACAAAAATAGAGAAAAATATCCTCTCAAGTGCTTGTCTTGTTACCATCTTTTCTCACCACTTGAAATGAGTTAGGACTTTATTCCGAGCTGGCACATCACCAGATCCTCAGGAGGCAAAACGTATGCTGCTTCCTAAGAGGGCACTGTGCTCGTGTCATGCTGCACATAAGCAAGGAGGGAGAACCCAACAGTTCTTTATAAAAATCTTATTATACAGTGAATGTAGTAAATTCATCATGTCGATACTAGATTATAACTTACCCTAACACTGCTGCTCTTAAGTGCAACTTTTTTTACATGAATTCCAATATTGTCAAATTATATTGAATATATATATACATGAAGTATAGAAGATTTTCTAGAATATGTTTGGAAAATATCCTTGCAAATAAGTTCCAAATGTTACTAACCCACCACTCCCTAGAAAAGAAATGGGATAGTTGTATATAGATCATGAAACAAAGTAGCTTATACGTTTTTAGGAATCTGTGCCTTTTCTGTTTCTGTACCTGGAGTTTTCCATAGTTTAAAATAGATTATGATTTAACAGATTTATTGCAAATGAGTGTGTGTATGTGTGTTTGTGTGTGTGTAAACATGATGACTAGATGTGTTTTCACTGAATAAGTTGTTAGCTTTTTCTTTGTTCTAACCTGGTGTTACCTGGGTTAGGCCCCAGAAAGCAACTTTCAGTGGTAAAGTACCAAGAGAAAGTAAGTGAATTTAATTTAAAATTTGGGATTTAATCTAAATTTCCAATCCTTTTGCAATTATACTAGTTCATGGCTAACACCATACTTCAAAAGTATTTTTGTTCTAGCAATTTACTTAGACTATTTGTCTACTCCACATCTACTCTGTTGTTTCCATGGATACATACAGTTTTTTTTTATGCCATTCACTTATTCAACAAATATTTATTGAGCATCTCATACTCCAGATGCTATTCTAGGCTCCATGTGTACAGTATGAATGAAGCAAATTCTGTCTTTTGTAGGGAGAGGCAAAAAAAAAAAATATATATATATATGTATACACACACACACACACACACATATCTCAAATCAGTGGTAAGTGCTATGAAGAAAATTAAAGCAAGGTAAGAAGGTGAAAACTTTTTATATGGGGTGGTCAGGAAAATAAGATGGTGTTTCAAGTAAGGTGGTGTTCAAACAGGGACCGCAAGGAAGTGAGAGAGGGAACCATGCAGATGACTGTGGGAGGAACCAAGTCTCTAAGGCAGGAGTAGATGTTGGAAATCAGCAAAGAAGCCAGTGTGGCTGGAGCAGATACATATAAGCAGCAAGCAGAAGGAAAAGAAGACATATCCCATCATGGAGACTACACCCTCATGACCTTATTTAAACCTAATTACCTCCCAGAGGTCCCACCTCCTAATACTGTTGCATTGGGGGTGTCAACGTATGAATTTAGGAGTGGGGCAGGGCACAAACACTCAGTCGATAACAATAGGGGAATGCATGTTATATATAAAGCAATGCATCTAAAGGTTCATAAGTACTGGTCACTTCACATTCTTTCTCCTTATTCTGAAGAAGGGACTCAGTATTAAACTGGCTTTGGTAGGTATGGTCTACATCATGCTTAGTTTAGTGCTTCCTACTTGATGGGAATGATAATCATGATCTTTTTATAGCTAGCTGATCTGGTAAGTCCCTTCTAGGTTTGGTATCACTATTATAATTTAGTTCTTGCTGAGATCATAAGTCTAAGCGTCAGTTAGTTGGAAAGTACTTTGGCATGTTACTAGAACTCCCCTTGCTGTGCTGATCTGTAAATGTCCTACAAACTAACTTATGTGTAATTACTTTCTTCTGAGAGGTTATAAAAATAAATAATAGAATCAATTATTTGCAAATTTCTATAATAAATGATTTCCTTAAAATGGAATACAACATTCAGCAGTAAGCAAAATGAATAATAAATCCAAAAAATAGAATTAAAAAGCATGCCAAGATGATTATTTTTTGTTCTGGATATTAATTATTTGCATTCGCATATTTAATATATTGCCATAAAATATGTTTTCATGGAATTTCCTAGTTCCATACAATTATGTTCAATCATCAAAAATCATATCAGCTTGTTTTAGTTCTATTCCAAACATTTTGTCATTATAATATTATTTAATAATTTATAAATTAAACATGGATTAGTCTCTCACGATGATTACACAAAGTAGCTCTCATTTTGTCTAGATTAAATTTTCATTTGTGTAATGCAAGCAGGCTGCAAACTATTTGAGGAGGAGACTTTTTCTTACATTTGCATAGCTCTTTGAAATTTTTCAAAGGAAAAGTGAGAAAAAGCTTTTATTGATAATGTAAATAATATATTCTTGTAAATAAAAAAAACTCTTTTATGCTCTTCTTGTTTATATATGCATATGACAGTTCATGTTTATGGCCATTATTGGTTATACAGACTGGAATCATGAGCATTTCTGCAATTTTTTCCACTTAGCAATACATCATGAGAATACTCTAGGTCTTTCTACTGTCTTCATGATATACCATGGTATGGATACACGGCAGTTCATTCAGTCTTTCCCAGTTGATCAGAATTTACTTTGTTTATAGTTTGGGGCCATTAGAAACATCTTTCTGTAGTGGTGCTTTTCTTTTTATGGGATAGATTCCCAAGAGTAAGATTGGTGGATCAGAGGATATTTTTCTTCTGCTAATTATTTTCCTTTGTATAATTATGGCTCTTTATATCTTGGTGACCAGGGCCAGCTGCTGGTTACATTAAGCTGTGGCAATCTGCATAGTGATGGGGCGAGCAGCTGTTTTCTTGCCATGTGGGTTGGCAGGGACCGGCTGGCAAGTTGGCAGTCACAGGAAATGTACCAGAAGTACTGGGAGAAACCAGTCTGCTCCTTGGTGATCTCAACAGCAAAGACTTTCTCAGTGTTGGGTGTCAGAAGCTCTGGCTCACCCACTGGCTTCTCTGTAACTCCTCTAGTGTAAAGGAGACTAGCAGATGCGTTCTGGAATAGGCAGCTCTTTGTTTCCAAGTTTTGTATCGCTCCTGGTCCAAGCTCTGTCACAATAAGGGGCGGTATTCTGATCCTTGTCTCGAGACTCTCAACATCAGCCTCCAGTGTTTTTTACAGCCTGGAGGAGCTCAGGTGCACTGTGCCCTGGCAGAACCCTGGCCTCACTCAGATTCTCCAGGTCCATCCAGGCTGGCGACAAAGCAAATGCACCAATCAGGTGGGCTGGAGCAGGAGGGGAGGCTGGCACATATGAGTCCAAAGGGCCAATGTAACATGGTTGACTTATTCGGGAACTGTTATCCTCATTTCCCAAACTGGTAAACTAAAACATATGCACTGTGAGATACAATGTTTGTCTCAGTCACACCCAGTTAGTCCATTGAAAACTTTTATGTTGTTGTGTTTACAGATATTTAAATTATAGCTTATGCTTTGGAGAAAACTTAGTCAAATCATTGTCTAAAGGGTCAACTGACTTCGAGGCTGCCACTCAATGATATCTGCAGGCATTTTAAGCTAAAACCTCTGATTTTTTTCTGAAAGACCTTGAAATATTCAGATATTTAAAATGAATCAATTAACCTAAAATAGAATACTTTCTTTCTAAGTTATTATTTATGGAAATTGTGAGTGGTTAATTATTTGCATGATAGAAAAATGGTGGGAAAGGTTTTTAAAATTATTTTTTTCTCCTTCCTTCCTTCCTTCCTTCCTTCCTTCCTTCCTTCCTTCCTTCCTTCCTTCCTTCCTTCCTTCCTTCCTTCCTTCCTTCCTTCCCTGTTCTGTTTTCTCCTTCTCCTCCTTTTTAATGTGTAGGTACTAAGAGAGATGGCAAGGAGGAAAACCGAGGTGACAGACTATTCTCTGTCACCTCTTGTTCATTAAGTAATAAACTGATTTAAGACCTTGTGTAAAGAGGGTTGTGACCATGAACAGAAAGACCTGTTCATGAATGATTTGGTGAGAACTTTGGTGAAAACTGATTCTTATGGGTCCTGGTGAGAAATCGCAGCCCAGGGTGGATTAGTGAGCCATTCTGCCCTTAGCTCTGCTTTATCGCAGAGCGTGGGCAGCTTGGGACCCTGCATAGTGACCACCAGCAGAGGGTTGCTGTGCCCAGCAGAGCAGCAAGAATGGTTGGGACACCTGAGAGAGTGCTATTCTTATGGGGCATATGGGATAAGAGTGGCGTCCCTACTCAGTAGCCGATGGCTGTCAGCCTTCCAATGAGGAGGTNGCACCTTACTCAGACTCCCTGTGCCCTGATTTTCTTACTTGCAAAAGAAGATCATAATGGTGCTCACCTTATAATGTTGTTATGTGGAATAAACAAGTTAATACATAGAAAGCACTTCAAGCAGTGCCTGGTAAATAGATAAGTGTTTCTAAAATATTAACCATTATTACCATATGATTACCATTTGGTAGGCATATCTTAACCAAGTGTACTACATATTGTTTAACAGGTATCAAACATGACAGTATTTTAGAAGAATGACATATGTGTTCAGTGGCACATTTTTAAGAAACCAAGTTTCAAGGGTATGGTCTGACTCAAAGAAAAGCAAATATCATGGGCCGGCCCAGTGGTGCATGCTACAGTGCGCCACTTGGGAGCGTGGCGACGCTCCCGCCGAGGGTTCGGATCCCACATACAGACCGGCCGCTCACTGGCTGAGCGAGGTGCGGACGCAACACCGAGGGTTGCGATCCCGTTGCCGGTCCCAGTCCGGTACGGGTGCGACACTGAGGGTTGTGATCCGTTGCCGGTCACGAAAAAAGACAAAAAGGAAAAAAAAAGAAAGAAAAGCAAATATCACTGCTATATATCAGATATATCGAATATCAAAAGAATTAGAATTATTTTCCAATTTTCCAGAATGGTAGAGTCAAACAGTCACCAAATACCAGTAGAAAATTAATCACAAGTTTGCATAAGATTTTGTCTATGTCGAAGATAGCATCGAGCTACTCTTTTTATTTTATTTTATTTTTTGCTGAATTCAAGAAGGTGATTTCTATCTGAGAAAAAAGCAGTAATGCCTGGTGCATGGTCTCTCACACTGTTTGACAAGAGACCACACCGTAGGGTTTAGTGTCATCTCTCAGCTATCGTCTCTAGATCCAATAATGGGATTTGTTATCTATTATTTATTGTATGCTTGACTCATCCAGGACAAGGAAGCTTAATTCAGATGTTCTCTCTCTCTCCATTTCCATTCTAGCTCTTCCCTAAATTCAGGAACTTCCCAAGAGTCTCTTCTTAGTTGCTTTCTATACTTTTCCTCAGTGCTTTCCTGAGGTGACCTGCTCACCTCTCTCTATTTTCATTGTCATTTCCACATCCCCCTCTCTTGCTCTGGTCTGCTTCCTCCCTGAGCTCTCTTTTTGCATTCGTAATATTCTATGGGTCATGTCCATCTTGACATCTAGTGGAAGCTAAAATCCATCGCGATTCTTTTGACTTCTTTCACACCGTCCAATTCACTGTCAAATTTTCTTGATTATTCTTTCTTGGTATCTCTGGCTTCATTTTCTTCCTTTCTATTTTACTGCCTGCTACTTTATATCTGACCCACATAACTTATGAATATGCTACTGAGACAGACCTCTAAATGTTCCCCTATTTGGAAAAAAGGATATAAAAATGTACTGCTTTGTTCAGGCTTAATATTTTCTCCTTTCTGGGACACTAGAGGATTCCTACATATCACGGAGATTTAATTCAAAGGAATAAACTTAAATAGTGATTTTTTTAGGCTGTTGATGGTGAGTAGGAGAAAATCTTTTCCTAGGTCTCTCTCATTTACCCAGTTAACACTAGGGCAGCAGAGACCTACACTAATTTTGTTAAGGTAAATTATGACTTTTAAGCTTATGGAATAGTCATTGTCTCCCTACTACCTCCGTAGTAGGAATATACTTTCCTATACTCTTACTATTAAACTTGACTATGTAACCGGCTTTAGCCTCATGGTGGGTGAAATGTACTTCTTACCCTTTGGCTTTCAGCTCAGTCATGTAACTTACCTTGGCCAATGGGATTAAGTGGATATGATACCAGCAGAGACTTGAAATGTGCTCGTGTAGGTGCACTAGTCTTCTTGTGCTTGTGTCATTATTATGACAATGACACACCCCAACTAGCACTCTGGTCCAAGGAAGATAAGAGACGTGAAGCAGACTGAAAAACAACCTGGAGCTTATAGCTGCCTAGATAAGCCCAGTCTTGGTTAGCTGACTCCCAGATGACTCACAAGAGGTAACTAATGTTTATCCTTAATAATAATAAAGACATATGAGCTAAATACATGCTTATGTATCATCGTATGCCCCTGATATTCTTTGTTGTTTCACAGCAATAGCTGCCTGATACCAGTCTCTAGAAGATTTTTTTTTAGTTTCAAATAAGCAAAGTATTTCAGTATGTGATACTCATTAAGAAGGTAATATGAATTCATATACTTTACAAAGATTGTCATGATAATGCTAGAGAAAAAGGGAGGAATTCTAATAGTCAGAGATATGCGCACGTCCTTTCACTTAACAATCTAACTCAGCAGATTTCAAATTTTAATGTGATTAAGAATCATCTGGGCAGATCACTTAAAGAACAAATCCCTGGTTTTAACTGTAGTAAGTAATTCATTTGATTTGAGGTGAGTACCAGGAATCTGTATTTTAAACTGTCATTCCCAGATGGTTCTGATAGGGGTAGTCCAAGAAACATAGGTTTCATTTTGTTTTGTTCTCTTTTTTAAGATGCCACAGGAAAAAAAAAA
>NW_007732359.1:48332-56600 GCF_000696425.1 Galeopterus variegatus | reverse complement strand
AGTTTAATTATTCCAGTACTTCCATTTGGAAAGCTTGCATTATTTATTACAACTAAACAGATAAACGTGGCCCCTCTTTTCTTTCTTTTCATTTCATACTTCCTTTTGGGGAGGGAATGTGTGTTTTGTATAATTGTGTTTTTTGAAGGGAGTGAATAATAGCTCTTAAAGCTGTGTTGACAAGAACAGAAGGATGACTTGGGCTCTATAAATAAGTCCACTAACTGCAGAAGTCTCATTCACCTTCAGGAACCGGCTCATTATACTAAGAAATATCCTGCTCCCTCTCCTCACCGAGAATGTTGTCCAAGTTTTAAATTATTCCATACCCTTCAGAGGCAAAATAGAAGATGGGAAATTGTCTTTCAAAGATTCTCTTTGGAATATAGAGTCTAGATTTACTTTCTCTACTAACTCTAGACTTTACAGTCCACCGGTGAGCTAGAGTGGGTTTGGGATACACATAGTTTGTTAGTCTACATTAGCTTTGTAGTTGAGCATGGTATCTGGGACATGGCTGGGTTATTATATCAGAAAAACTGGAGGTATTTTATGGACTAGGAAATAGAAACCTAAACAAGCTATTTTAAACTTAGATTAAATCCCTCTGGGTTATATTCACATAGCAATCCAAGTAATCAGATTGTAGGAAGCTGAGGGTATCTTTAATAAAAAAAACATTTCAGTTCAGCTTTATGAGATAGAAGTTATTCAGAACACTGATGACTGTAGTGACTTTTTAATTTTATTATTATTATTATTTTTGAAACGTATTTATGAGAAATAGCAAAGGCCTCAGCGGAAATTACACAATTAATATTTTAGGAGGTCTGGGGTTCACCCAGTCAGCAGTAATATGAGGTGGTTGGGTCATAAGTCACAAGTATGCTTAGATTTCATAAGTGTAAGTTTTACCTCTGACTTAGTAGAATAATTCAACTGACAACACAGAATCAAATAAAAATAGTCAAACAATTTAGAAGAGAGGTAAATTAAACCTAATATAGAAGGTCAAAAGCTCTCCATTAAAATTTATATTTGTGAATTCTCTCAAGTGAAACTAAATAAATATCTGTAATAAAGTGTTTAAAAATCCCAATGCCATTTCTATTACCAAATTTCTTAGTGTGGCATTGGAAATAAAATGTTCATGACTAGGTTTTGGTGTGGTATCACCACACTGCTGAAATCTTCAATGTCTAATCAATTTCCCCTCCTTCTCTTGGCATTTCTACTTCCCAATCCCTCACTGCCTCCCCAAATCCAGTAAACTACTTACTTACGCTTTCTAACAAAAGTTAATCATTGGAATAAGAGCACTTGATTTATATTATCCATGAAGTAGAGCTCATGTTCCCTGGAAAATAAGGGGTTGATTATAGTCAGTGTTCACAGCCACAATGTGTGGCCTGTAAGTGACTTTTTAAAATAGCCTTAGCCTTTAAAAAAGTTTTGTGATTTCATGTGGTACATGGCTATAAGGTCATGAGAGCAGAGGCTGTGTGTTTTATCCACTAGGCACCTAGCACCTAGGACCTAGCACATATCCAGGACAAAGAAGGTGTGCAATAAATATTGGTTGAATAAACGAATGAATGAATGCATACATGAATGAATGAAAATTAAGCAATGAACACATGTTTTTGAGGGCTAGTACAGTCAAGACCATGGTATTTTGAAACAGCATTTGTTTGTTTATTCATTAAATATTTATTGAGGACACATTATGTATCAGGCACTATGCTGCCCCTGGTGATGTAATGAAAAGAGCACAGACACTATCACTGCTCTGTTGTCATGTATAATCTAGTGCAGTATACAGAGGATTATAACATCCAATAATAAGGGCTATGACAGGGAGGACAACATGCCGTGGGAGCACAGAGACATGTTACCAGATTCAAACTGGAGATCTCATGAAATACATTTTTGAAAAAAGCAATATGTGAGTTGATATCTGAAGAAAAAGTGAGACTTAACTCAGGGAAGCCGGAAGGTGAGGGAGAGAAAGGAACACTATGATCGGCATATCTGCACGAAGCTGAGGAAGACAGAAAGGTCACGTACTCCAAGGACTTAGAGGTCATGTTAAAGTGGTTGGACTTTATTCCATAAGCTAAGAGGGAATATTTTAGGCAGGAAACCCAGAAGTTTAAATAAATATTATACATTTTATTATTAAAAAAATCTTCAATTTCTAAACCATTTCCCCTCCTTCCTTTGGCATTTCTTCTTCCAAATGCCACCCTATCTCCCCAATCCCCGTAGTGACTTGCTTTCAAAAAATAGAGTGTGGAAAGGGACAAACAGTGACTTTAAAGTGGAGAAACCTGGGAAGCACTCTAGTATCAGTGATGTCATATGCACATCAGGTACTGCCTGATATGATGTGACAAGAAGGGCATCTCTGGGGTCCTGTTCCACGACTGTGGTCATGACCCCAGTCTGATCATGGTAAAAACATCAGAAAAATTCAAATCGAGGGACATTCTATAAAGCACTTGACCAGTATTCCTCAACACCAGTCATGGTCATGAAAAATAAGAAATGACTAAGAAACTATTACAAACCAGAAGATGCTAGAAAGACATGACAAATAAATGCAATGTCATATCCTGGATTGGACCCTGGAACAGAAAGAGGACATCAGTGAAAAATGTGGCAAACTTTGAGTAAAGTCTGGAGTTCAGTTATTGGTAATATACCAATGTTGGTTTCTTAGATTTGACAAATGTACCATGATGATGGAAGATGACGGCATCAGTGGAAGCTGAGATTAGGCGAGGGGTATTCAAGAATTCTCAGTACTATCCGTGTAACTTTTCTATAAATCTAAAATGATTCCAACATAAAAAAAATATTTTAAGAGAGAAAAATTAACGTATGGCTAAGACATGTTAGATTTGCAAATACTACTTGTAACACTTGGAACATAAATATGTAAATTCTTTTTTTTTTTGTCTTTTTCCGTGTCCGGCAACGGTTCGCAACTCTCAGTGTCGCCCCCGTACCGGACTGGGACCGGCAACGGGATCGCAACCCTCGGTGTTGCTCCCGCGCCTCGCTCAGCCAGTGAGCGGGAACCGGTCTGTATGTGGGATCCGAACCCTCGGCAGGAGCGCCACCGCGCTTCCCAAGTGGCGCGCTATAGCAGTGCGCCACCGGGCCGGCCCCATAAATATGTAAATTCTATACTACACAAAGAGTCCTTTAAATTGATAAGAAAAATATAAATAACTGAGTAGAAAAATATGCAAATGGTATTATAAATAATTTCGCAGAATAGCAAATTTAAATGGCCAATAAACATGCTCAATCTCACCAGTAGTTAGGGAAATGCAAATTAAAATAATGAGATATCTCTTTTCACCTATTAAGTTTCTAAAACTTAAAAAGAGTGGTAATGTCTGGTGCTTGTGGGGATTCTGAGAATGTGGCACTCTCATATATTATTGGTGGGAATTTTGTTATATTCTCTGTGGAAATCATTTGGCAATATATTAGAATATAATATGCATGCATTTTCCTAGCAAGCAGACTTCTGGAAAATGATCCCATAAAAATAAAAGCATAAAATAAGGGTGGATATTTCAGTGTTTTTTTTGTTTGTTTGTTTGTTTGTTTTGAGCAGCAAAAAAATATTGAAATGAAGTGAAAGTCTGTTAATATGGGAATGATAAAAAACTGGGGTACTTTGAGTGAATGAATTAGAACTAAGATTTGGGAGGCTTTCCAGAGTGTATTACTAATTAAGAGGAACATATACAGAAATATATAAAGTATGATTGCATTTTGTAAATTTAATAATGACACATCTATATCTATAGGTAGATAGCTACTCAGATAGGTAGGTAGGTAAGTAGATAGATCGATCCTGTTTATTAAATATGAGAGTCTCAAGGGGGTGCAATAAGGAAAGAATTTTCACTTTTCTCCACTGATGACCAGACTTTCTCAGATCTCTCTTCCTTGTCTTTGAATTACATCTTGATCTCAGATCTCCTGGCTTTTCCAGTCATTTTTCTCAGATAATAAAAAGACCAGTCAGATCTAATATCAAAACTTTCATCTGAACCAATTCAAATCTTCTCCTCACCCCTAGTTCAGGCTGGATCCTTGCTTCTGCCAAGCAGCGGTGAGGAAGATGGTGTGGGCTGGGTGCTGGTACAGTGTCATCTGTTCTTTTCACTGTCGTTCCATCTTGTTCTTGCCATCCCCCTCAGTCTTGTGCTGCTTCTGATTCTTTTGGTGTCAAAGCAGGGAGGAGAGAAGAGAGGTAACCAGGCAATGGCTGATGTTATTTGAAGTTCTTTCTTGGCTTCTATATACTGTCTGTCAGAACAGATGTTTAACTGCTGCTAGCTCTTTCTCTTGGGGATGCATTTGCAGATTCCTCAAGTGACACCCCTACCCCCAGCACCCTGGTACTATGGCTTTTTACATTCCACTTTTTCCTAATTTGAGTGTTGCACGTTTACTCTACCTTTTATAATTTTCTCTTAACTCCTTTCCAGTGTGTGTGTGTGTGTATGGATACACACACACACACACACACACACACACATATCTCTTGGGTCCTCTCCTCCTGCCAGGTACCGTGTATGGATACACACACACACACACACACACACACACACATATCTCTTGGGTCCTCTCCTCCTGCCAGGTACCCTGAAAGGGGATCCTTTCAAGGCGGCCTTAGCCTAGTTACAGTTATAACATCATTTGACTTATGGAAACCTTACTTGCTTGTCCCACATCCGTGGAAATGTGCTTTAGTCATTTTGCAATCGTTTGTCCTTATTCTGATGTCAGAGGAATTCCAGCAGCTTTTATTTTGTCATGTATTCCTCCAAACTCTTGTCGGTATACACTACATTCTCCAGGAATTCTTTTGTGATGGAGGTAGATAAAGTCTGGTTAGTACTGGCTAGTACTTTTATTTTATCATGTATTCCTCCAAACTCTTGTAGGTATACGCTACATTCTCCAGGAATTCTTTTGTGATGGAGGTAGATAAAGTCTGGTTAGTACTGGCTAGTTTCTTTAGGTTGACAAGCATCCAACCAGAACATAACATGGCAGAGTGTCCTTCTTCCCGAGGATTTTATTGCTGCCGTCCTCAGTTCCTACTCCTGCACTTGGCTTGATAAGTGAGAGGACAGCATTCTCTCCCCTACTAAGAAGAGAAAATGCCAATTTACTCTCTTTTAAGTCAACACCTTTTCATTCAAATAAATCTTCATATATAGGCTAGATCTGGGGGTAAGGTTCACAGGCCCAATTGTGCTCCCCACTTAGAAAGCCATGTGCAGAAGTGTCCAGGACCTCTTTTAAAAATCTTTAGAATGTTTTGGCACTTACCACTCACCATCTTCTGCTTTGTGCTTCAGCCCACTATCAGAATACAGGGACAATTCTATTTAACATCCTGTAATGTAAAAATGTGTACATGATTATATAAATATGAAATAAGTGACAACCAGATTCTTTATGTTGATTTTGTGGGTGGAGAATGGAAGATGGAAGGTGGAGGGTACAGGGGTGAGAGAAAAGAAAAAATGAAAACAAATTTATGCACAATAATGACAGTATTTTAGAATGATCTGTAAATATACATTTTGACTGTAGGGTTACATAGACATGGGAAGATGAAATTAAGGGAGGTCAGCAGCAAAATGTTTGCTGTGGTTATCTCAGGATGGTAGGATTTCAGATGATTTATGCTTGCTTCTTTATACTATTCTTTATGACAGCATTTCAAAGGCAATTTATATGATCAAGTAAAACCTACAGAGCTACATTGTTTAAAAATAAAACTTTTGGGAACCTTAAAGAAAATGAAACAGATACTGTATCTAACTTTCAGATTCTTTAACTTGGTAACATGTATGGGGAATCCAAGAGTACATATGAGGGTACTTCAAAAAGTTCAGGGAATGATTCATAGTATCGTTTAATTCTGTTTTTTCACAAACTTTTTGCAGGGCCCTTGTATATTCAGAAGTTTTAATGATCTGCCTATGGTCCCCCTGTTTCCCATTATGGTGTAAACATGAGATTAGGATCTGAGCTGGCATGTCAATCACTGTAGGTCGCTGTCTAGTCCATGTGGGCTGCTATCACAGAATACCATATAAAAACAAACATTTATTTATTACAGTTCGAGAAGCTGGGAAGTTTAAGATCATGGTGCCAGTAGATTCATTGTATGGTGAGGGACTGCTTCCCACTTTTTAGACTTTCTGTGTCCTCACATGGCAGGGGTAAAGGAGCTCTCCAGGGTCTCTTTTATAAAGGTACTAATTCCATTCATGAGAACTCTGCCCTCATGACCTAATCACTTACTAAGGGCCCACCTCTTAATGCCATCCCATTGTGGGTTAGACTTTCAATATATGGATTTTGGAGAGGACACAAACATTCAGTCTATAGTAGCTCCTATTTAGAATAGTACCTGGAAGAAAATAGGTAATTAATAAATGTTTGTTGAGTGAATAAATGGGTGATTTTTTAATACTGTTTTTGCATTCTACTGTGCATACATTTTGTTCAGTAATTTTAATGTGGGATTGTTTAATGATTTACGAGTAAATTATTTTAAAGTCCTTTGATTCATGGCAAATTTCTCCCCAGAAAGACTATAACAATTAATACATTATGACCAATTGTATGTGAAAGCATGCATTTCCTCTCACCGTAGCCATCTCGGAGTACATAGTACCATGCTTTTTCATTATTTCTAATCACACAGATGAAAATGATTCACTGTATTGCTTTAAATTATTTTATTTAATCTATAGTAAGAATGAACCTCTTCTAAACTTATACACCACTTGAAAATTTTCTCTTATTAAAGGTCCTATTGGGTCATTTGCTAATTTGTTTAATAGGTGCGGTTGTCTTTTAATAATTTGGAAATGCTCTTTATATACTAAGAATAATAGCTTTTTTTTCTGTTAAAATTCCAAATGCAGTTTATTCCCAATTTGATTTTTATATTATCTTTTAGATGGTGTTTTTTACAAGTAGATATTTTCATAGGAGCATGTACCTCAGTCTACATGATATTTTGCAGTTCCTCAATATTTCTGGCCTCATACAGATTCTTTTTTATTTTTATTTTTTGGAATTTTCCTAGTTATTTCAGTTTTTTATTTATTTTTCCTGTGGTTCACCTCTTGACTGGCTGGTACATACCTTTAAATAATATTTACAGAAGAAATGGCTAATATTCTATGTTCTGAGTTTTAGCATTCAGAGAATGTCATTCTTTTGTATTTACATATGACCTAGAATTTGGCTGCATATTAAAATCTCAGGTAACATTTTCTCTAAAAACTCTGTAGATGTCATTTAATTTCATTTTATCATTAATATTTGGTGGAAAAATTCTGGAGCCTCCTTGATTTTCCTTCTCCTCACCCTCAAAGTTCTTTAACCTTCATTGTTAGGGAAATCTTTATTTGTCTTTGAAACTTAAAAATGCCATTGCCATGTAGCTAGCAATGTATTTTTTTCCAACATTAATTTTCTTGGTTTTTAATAAGCTTTTTAGAGATGTAGATTCAGGCACTTTTAGAGGTCATAAAAGATATTTTTGATTTAATTATTATTTTTGTTTTTAATAATGCTTTTACTGGTATCTTTTTAAGCAACAACACATAGTTGTCTAGTAGCCAAAGATGAACTGGGAGGGAGCTAAAGTTATAGGAAGTCCAAGTAGGAGAGCTTCCTTATACAGAATTTTCTTCTTTATCAATGAAACTGATATGCCAGGAACTGGCTGCCTGATGATGTGTCTTCTGTTGGCGCTCGGCCTTACATCAATGTCAGCTTTCCTGTCGCCTCTGCTTCTCCATGCATCTGCTGATGTCTACAGTCCACTCGAGTCTCCCAGGGTCACCGATTTCCAACTGGCAACAGGAGTCTAAATAGGGTGCTCCATATTGGCCATGCACTGTCCATAACTCCGATGTTTATTCTCCAGAGTTAGGTAGTGTTAGTAGGTTTATTCTTTAAAAATTAGGCAGTGTTAGTGGGTTTTTGCCTAGTTTTTCCTCTTTCCTGGTGATTCTGAGTGTTCGAGGTAGGGAATTTGGGAATCATGTCTTTTCCTGTCTTCAATATGATCTGCCCTATTTTTTGTATAATTTACTAAAAAAATGTTGTCATGCTGTTGGTCCTACTCATTGTCAATCAGATTGCCCTGCATTTTTATTTAATTTTATTACATTCTATATTTACGGTCATTTCAGTAGGAATCTG
>NW_007732359.1:45884-47196 GCF_000696425.1 Galeopterus variegatus | reverse complement strand
TTGCCGGTCACGAAAAAAGACAAAAAGGAAAAAAAAAAAAAAAGAATTTTCTTTTTCATTATCTAGATGGCTGCAGTTTCATCAGCAGTTTTTGATAGGAGTTTCTCACCATCGTGACCAACTTCTTCTGGAATCATGCAACGTGGTTTTTATTCATCAAACCCCAAATATCTATTGTATTTCAGACACTTAGGATAACAAGATGAATTTTTAAAAAATGCTTTCTTCAAGACAGTCACAGTTTAGATGCCTGAACAGCAAATGAACAATTAGTTTACAGCACAATGTGATTAGTGCAATCATTCAGGTATTGGGAAATATTTCTGCAGTCCTTTGGGGAGGCATCTCAGAGGGCATAACTGTAAGTCAAACTGAGAATTAATGGAAACATAGGAGTTGTTCTGTTGGACAAATCAGGAAGGCAGGGGAAAGTCATTAAAGAGAAAAGTAACAGCATGTGCAGAAGGAAAAGTATAAAACCCGAAAGAACTTTAAGTATTTCATGCTAAATAAATTTCAATAGATTTTTAAGTGACCTTAAGTGATTTTTGTCTTCTTTGTCTTCTTTCAGGTCACTGAGAAACAATAATGGCAACATTAGCATAGAATAGCATAGCACTACATATTTCTACATTATACCCTATATAATGTGATTTTTAAAAATATTTTAATGAAATTGGGGCTTTCTATGTCAGGGCTATTCATCTACTCTTTTAATAGAGAAACAGTATCAACAAAAAAGAAACTAATATTGATTTGATTTGAATTTTCTTACTGACCCTAGTTGGATTCCTTTGATTTCCACCCTTTTCTCCCTAAATATATACAAGCCATCTGCTTAAAAACCTGTCCCAGATTTTTCTCTTGTGATTTATGTCAATGTTTCTATGGTTTCTGGAACCCAAACTTCAAACAAAAGGGAGAAGACACCTTTTGCCTATCTCAGTCTTTTGGTACATTTTCAGTTTTGTATGGCTTCTAAAAGTTAGCTCAAGGTGGTTTGTGTTCATATCTGAAAAAAGCCTTCAGCCGTCTCTGATAAGGCATCTGGATATGAATATTCGAACTCTTCTTATCCACTTAAATGTTCTTTTATTTTTTTCTCAGTTATCTTGAGCTACAATTCACAAAAGATTGTTTTTACTCCTCCCTAGATGAAGACAGAGAGAGGGTTTATATTATCGGAAAGATACTAAGTTAAGCCTGCAAATCATCTGACACATTGCTGTCTTAAATCAGAAACAATCGTACTGACTTCTAGAAGGGCAACATAAAAAACATTCACCCTGCAGGGATATCCCTATTGACAAGT
>NW_007732359.1:43486-45192 GCF_000696425.1 Galeopterus variegatus | reverse complement strand
TGACTTCTAGAAGGGCAACATAAAAAACATTCACCCTGCAGGGATATCCCTATTGACAAGTTGAGACTTTTCTAATTTAATCATTCTTTATTGTTATCTCAGATTCTTTACCTTTCAAATACTGAAAGGAACATTACTGAAACAAAATTTCTTTACCAAACTGTATTTGGACACATTAGGAGCTCATTAATTGGTTATTCATTCAGACTACTTTTCCTTAGGGAGGGTTGGAAGGTCTGCTAAGCTTAGGCTGTTGCCTTGGGTCAGGTGGGAAAGAGAGCTGAGTATTCTCAGGACAGAGTGAGTTACAGGAACTTGGTGAGCAAGAAAGGGTCAGACTGAATTACTTGCATACTCTCCGGGCAATTTCTGAGGCATTTTTTATTCTCCTGGCTTGAATATTGGAATAAAAATTAAATCCCAAAGTAAATACAACTGACTGTCCACTATTTTAGTCAATCTACATTTCCTTTCTTCGTTATCATGGATTATCAAGAGTAGACATCTCCAATTTTTTCCAAGCCACCACTTTAATTAGCATCACATAACTGTAACATAAAGTTTGGATTTTTCTTTTATCATGCCTTTAAGAGCTTTCATTTCTTGTCGATGGGGTATACAGCTGTTATCTTAGAAGCTGTTATCTTAGATAATAAATAAGGACCATTTCTATTAAAAAAAGTCTCTGGTAGCAATTTTTGCTTTGCTGAGGTAAGCTGTTAGTCATCTGCCTCCAAAGGGTAATCAGCTAGATTTTAAATATTGCTGTGTCTTTCTGGTTTTACAATATATTTGATTAGCCAATAAATATAGGTTCAGTATCTTTCCAAATTAGAGTTACTATGTTTGCATTTTCCTTTAGTAAGGCAAATTATTTTTTTCCTAATATTTTGATGAAAAAATATTGTTTCCTTGAGATAATTAAGAGAACTAAATAAAACTGTGGTGATTGTACTTTTTTCTCTAGAAAAAGTAGCAGGTGTATGCATATGTGTGCATATTTTTAAATTACAGAGTAATACGTGATATTCAGATAAGTATTTGCATGTAACATTTCCCGTTCTTTGCATAACATCTTCCCCCCCTCATTTTGCTTCCTAGGAGCCAGAAATTGTGTTTATGTTTTAGGGACTTTGGAAAAATTGAATATGTGCTTTCTCTACTTGTTTTATGGGGATCAATCACAGTCTCAAACTTTATTTCTAGCTAGATATCACTTATAAAGTTATTTTTTAAATACCCAACTATGCTGGTAAACACAAGTTATTGAGCAGTTCGAATTTGGTGGAGAACATCTATTTTTGTTTATTTCTTCATTCACCACCACTAAATAAGCCCCTTTCTGTCTCTTAACAATTTCTTGGGCAGATCCATAACTTTCTTGTCCCCCCACATATTAAAAAACAAAATAAAACAAAACAAAAAACCCAGTTCCATTTATTCAAGTGCAAAATTTAAAATCTGTTTCCTTTTTTTAAAAAAATTATTTTATTTATTGAATCAAAATGGATTATACATTTTTGGGATTGAACATTGAGAAATGTTGATTAAATCAATATTACTAGCATATATATTGTTACAAATCGTGATTATTCTTTATGGCCCTTGTCCATTCTCTCCTCATGCCCCTCTCCCTACCCCTTCCCCCCTCTAATTACCCTAAGTTTCTTCTCTCCTTCTGAGAGAATAATGGTTACTCTGTTAAC
>NW_007732359.1:22072-42751 GCF_000696425.1 Galeopterus variegatus | reverse complement strand
CAGCCATGGTTATTGTGGTGGCTGTGGTGGGCCACCCATGTGGAGGTGCTGTTTTTGGCATGCTCCTTGGCACTGGCAGTACGCCTGGTTGTGGGGTGTGTTTGGTCCCCTTCTCCATGCCTCTGGTCCCTGAGCAGGCCTCAAGGCATGGTGCCATGTGCCTGATTGTGGAAGAGCAGTCCAGTCCCCTTCTCCTTGGTCCCTGGGCAGGCCCCAAGGTACTGGCACAGTGTGCCTGGTTGTGGGAGGATGGTCTGGTCCCTTTCTCGGTCTGGTCCCTTTCTCTATGCCTCAGGTACCCAGGTGGGCCCTGAGGTGCTGGCATTTTGTGCCTGGTGTGGGAGGAGGGTCCAGTCCCCTTCTATATGCCTCTGGGCTGGGTGGGCCCCGAGGTACTGGCACAGTGTCCCTGGTTGTGGGAGAGAGGTCCATTCCCCTTCTCCTAGCCTTGGGTCCTTGGGTAGGCCCCGAGGTACTGGCATGGTGTGCCTTGTTGTGGAAGGAGGGTCTGGTTCCTGGCTCCATGCTCGGGTCACTGGATGGAACCCAAGGTGCTGGCTTGGTGCGCCTGGTTGTGGGAGGGTGGTCCGGTCCCTGACTCCATACCCCGGGTCCCTAGGTGGGTCCCAAGGTGCTGGTGTGGTGTGCCTGGTTGTGGGAGGGTGGTCCAGTCCCCTCCTCCATGCTTCAGGTCCCCAGGCTGGCCCTGAGGCACTGGTGCAGTTTGCCTGGAAGTGGGAGTGGGGTCTGGTCCTCAGAGTCAAGCCTCCAGTTCCCAGACAGGCCCCAAGGTGCTCGTGGTGTGCCTGGGCCAGAACTAATTTTTTGTCCTTTGCTTCTAACATGGGGGAACTTCCTGTGGGAACCAGTACTTGAGCTGTGTGGTTGTTTCAATTGCTACTTTGCTGCTGTTTCCCTAGGAAAGGCTTTTTATGCAGCTCAGAGTTTAATGGTTGGTTTTATAGGTACTTCCAGCTCTCCAGAGACCTGGTGGATCTGTGTTCTGTAGAATCTCTGACCTGGGTCTGAGTTTTTTCATCAAACTGCACCACATGCAATTCTTCATTCCTGACCAGTCTCCTCTGAGTGGTCCTGTGCTGATTGGGGGGCAGATCAGCTGTCCTTGCTGTGTCCCAGTGTTCCCCTGGTGGGCATGTCTCCCCCACTGCCTGTGCTCCAAACACTTCCCATGGGATGGGCCCTGCGCCGGTCCCTTGCGATGACTCACTGGCCTCTGAATGGCTCCCCTTTTTCAGCTGTTCTGTCCCCTCACTTCTGTGTGGGTCCATGGAAACCTTATTAGTGGTCTTGCTGTCCTGGGGACCACCAAGGCCCTCTTCTGCCCTGCTGCCTACAAGCAACTCCATCTGAAGGGCACAGCTGCAGCTTCTGCCAGCTCCTGCTCCATGTGCTCAGCAGCTCCAGCCTTAAAGCAGCCGTGCCCTGAAATGCTCAGAGCAGCTTTTTCTTTTTCTCATCGTAGTTTCTCCCACTTTCATGAACTCCATAGGTCTCTGCTCCTCTTCCCCTGAGCTCCAGCAGCCCCGGCTTGGCTGATGTTACATTTTTATAGTTGTAAAGTTCGTCGATTTGTGGGAGAGAGTGATGCTATGGACCATCTATTCCACCATCTTGATTGTATCTCTAAAATGTGTTTCTTCTACGTGCCTCATCCCCTTCTGAATCATGGGGGGAAAGTGACCATGGCTGGTGCCTTCCTTCATTCCCCTGGCCATGCCCTCTTCTTCTGGTCTCTTCTAGCTCCTCTGGAGTTGGAGAATGGGATTGGAGTGGGGAGAACTGGTAGGACGACTAAAGACATGAAGAGGTTTCTACTTGACTGTCTCCAATTGCTTGCTCTCCATGAGCTGTGTGTGTCCTTCAGAGCACCCTGGGAGGGCCTCCCTGCTGCAATTTCCTAACAGGGAGAAGGTTTTAGCATGGCCTCTTCTTAGTTTCTGCCCTGCCCCTGGTACAACTGAGAGCCTGCTGGGACTCCCGTCCTTCCCCCTGCTGCCCAGTAGCAGTCTTCTTGGTTGAAATACCTGGTTGAAATGGCCTGGCTACCTTCCATAGTAAACATGATCTGCCAGAAACATGAAATCCTTGCCACAGCACATAGTGGAAGTGGTAGGAGATCCCACCATTGACTCCTGCCTCTTCTCCTCCTGCTTTCTCCCAGTTTTTTTTCCTGTGATCCATTCACCACTGAGCAAGTCGGCTGCATAAGCAGGGATGAAGCGTTGGTGTCTGTCTTGCAACCTCACCCAATTTTTATGGATTGTCACTTGGCTTTGAGTAGGAGGAGCTTAGTTCTACCTTCCCTTGTGGGGATAGGAGCCGCAGGGATGAAGCGTTGGTGTCTGTCTTGCAACCTCACCCAATTTTTATGGATTGTCACTTGGTTTTGAGTAGGAGGAGCTTAGTTCTCCCTTCCCTTGTGGGGATAGGAGCCAGATGCAGTTAGGGTTCAGATGACCACTTGGCTATCCTTTTCCAATGACTGCTTCTGTATTTGTGTCTCTATGTCATAGCAGATCATAAGCTGCTAAAAGGCAATAGCAATATCCAAGGGTACTACAGAAAGTTCATGGATAAACAGAATTAAACGATAATGTGAATCATTCCATGAAAGTTTTGAAATACTCTCACATAGTAAAGAGTGCCTGGTATATTTCAGAAACCTAAAAATTGTTGATTTGAATTCTAAGCCTTGATTCTTTTCCTTTTCCTTGCATTCCCTGTCCTCTATGAATGGCATCATCATATTCTCCCAAGTTCCAATCTGGGACTCTTCTTTATTTCTTCTTTTTCCCTACTTTGTCTTTTAATACCTGTCCTTGATCTGTCTATCCTTTCTGCCATTATCTCTAGTGCTGCTCCTGAAGACCAAAGCTCCTACTACAATAGACCGTAAGCGGTTCCTTGTTTACATTCAGGCACTATACAATCCATTCTCTAACCAGCAGCCAAAGTAAACTTTAATCATCAGATTATGATACTACCTTGCTTAAAATCCTCCCATGACTTAATTGTGCTTATAATAATGTCTGTTCCCCTTGTTGTGACCTGCCAAGCTTTCCACAACCTGGTCACTGCCTGCTTCTCCAAACTCATCTTGCTCCTCTCTCCCCCGCCTCATCTCCTTTGGCATTCTCTCTGCTCATCATACCTGTCAAGCTTCTCTCCATCTTAAGGCCTATTGTTTGTGGGTGGAGTGCTGAAGGCTTGCCCTGCTTGCTTCCGGACTGAGGTATAATTATTTTTGTTATGGAAATGATGCTGTCACGCAAGTGCCTTGAGTTCTCTGCTGGTGTCTTTGGCACAAACATGAAAATTGAGGTCTTGGTTTTTGTTTTTGTCTCTTAATCAGGGTTCTCATTTTTTGGCATTGAAAGTACAAGCTCATTAGTGACTTTGGGGTATTGAAATTACTAAAGGCAACAAAAGATCACAGCTTTGAATGACATTAATGCCCATGCAGTTGTATTGAGACATTTCCTGGCTGGCTGCTGGTTATTTTTCTTTGTATTCCCTTATTTGTTGTAGAGACTTGTTGCAATTGTTGTAAATGTTTGTATGTACTTATTAGAGTGATTACTTTGCATTTATATCTCAGCAGTGTGCGTACTGTAACTCATGCAGAATGTTAGCTGTTAAAAACTACTGCTGGGCCTGAGTTAATTAAAAATACAGAGGGGGCTGAATATTACTGTGGGTGTAGTATCAGGCTCTGTTTGGACAGGAGTTTTTATATATTATGAAGTGGAAAATGCAGCCCCCCCAACCTGGAAAACAACAAAAAAGAAGAAAAGCATTGTATCTGGATTGAGCCACGTTCTTGAACCATGGTTGCTAATTTTTATAACACAACAAAGATGGTTGTGTTTGACTGTGATTCTCCTTTTCAGAAATTTATATGCCAGTTTCATGTAGATTTTTGTGCCATTTTCAAATTTCCTTCCCTATAGTTCTCCCCACTATTTGCACCCACTTTTTTTTTTCTTCTCTTTGCTGAAGGGCAGTGTTAGCAGCAGCAATAGCACTTGGATTAACTTAATTTATTTTTCTGTGTGTTTGCAGAATGGTTCAAGGTCCATAGCAAGGTGAATCTTTCTCAGACTATGCAAGCATTCTGAAACTGCAGAGATCACCCAAAGGTAAAAGTACAGATTGCTGGGAGCCATTAGGATCCCTCTTCTTCTCTTCCTTGAGAAAGATGGGCAAGTCACAGGGTTGCTTAATGTGAGAAACATGAGATCTCTCTCTAACCACATAGTTAGAGGCAATTCCAACATTCATGTTTGGGGAAGTTAATATATGAAAACAGGTATTTCAATACCTGCTTGGATGAATTAATAATATTTAATTAATATTCGTGGTAGTTGTTGACACATTTTTCAAGAATGGTAAAATTATTCTATCCAAATTAAGATATGATTTTTAAAATCCTAGTTTTGTCTTTTAATTGGACTAAAAATAGTTTTTAAAATTCAAAGATGTAGAGAAAAATTTGTGGATTTTCTGCTTGGGTGGTTGCCATGTTAGAGGCCCTTTGGTGGTCCTAGTTGACCGGCTTCCCCAGGGGTGACTTTTCCCCATAGGTATGATTCCTGTCATAGATGGGTCTTAGATACCACCTGATATTTAGGCAGTTTATTCTGGCAGCAATCTTACAAGATGGATTTCAGGAGCAGGATGGTGACATGAGCCAGATACAGTCAGTGGTCAAATGACCACTGGACCATGAGGGTCTTCATCTGGAGACCATTCTCAGAGTTTGGGGAATTCTTCCTTTTTTCTTATCCCTGTATTCAGTCTATGTCTGTTACCATGTGTTTCTTTCGTAAAGGGAGTTTAGGCTATTCTTGTAAGGGTAAGTTTCATCATATTGCTTAGTGACATATAGTATCAGCCCTATGAGATATATGAGCAGGCCTTATGGCTATCATTAATCTTACAGCTACAATATGTTCCTTATAGTATACTACAGTGGTTGAGCTGATAGTGTTATGTAGAGCTAGGGCTGGGTCTCTGGTGCACACAGACCCCTCGAGCCCATTCACAAACCATTTACACACAGGTATATGAGCTAGGTAACTGGCAAAAAGGTCCTTGGAGCCTTGGTTGAAGAAGTTAAAGTCTTTATTCAGCACACACAACACTAAGAGCTAAGCAGCCCACAGAGAAACTCAAAAATTTGACTGCTACTGGCAAAGTCCAAAGAGAAACTGAGCAGCTGCCAGCAGAGTAAACATGCTCTATTTTTAGACACGAGCTCTGCAGCCAGCTCTGCTTCACAAACTGAAAAACACACAATAGCAATTAACTAGAAATGTGCACTAACTCCACCCACACAGAACTTGTTTACAAGAAATGTTGAGGGAGCCTGACTAAATTATCCTATTTTCCCACATGTTACCATTAACTGACATAGGGAATATGAGAGGAGAAACTCTAGAGCAGAACAATCCAACAGTGGTTAGTTTGTAGATCACTATGTTGGAGATGCCCAACAGGCAATTACATATGTGTGTAGGTAATCAGAGTGATCGCTCATCCCATTGATGCCAAAGTTGATTTGACACATTCAATTTGAGAGATCATAATCTTTTCTTTGGTTTCCATTCTACATTCTCTAACCCATTCAAAGTTGTGCAAGAGGATGAAATTCTCTGATGTGAATGACTCCTTTCACTGATCAAAGACCTGTTTAAGAGTCATAGTCACTGCAAAGAGACAACCTACGGAATGGCAGAAAATATTTGCTAACCATACGTATGATAAGTGTTTAATATCCAAACATATAAGGAACTCAAAGAACTCAAT
Source organism: Galeopterus variegatus (assembly GCF_000696425.1). NCBI lineage: Eukaryota > Metazoa > Chordata > Mammalia > Dermoptera > Cynocephalidae > Galeopterus > Galeopterus variegatus. The sequence goes on along the minus strand of NW_007732359.1, from coordinate 36,922 downwards.
AGTAAGAGAACAAATAACCTGATTAAAAAAGGAGCAAAGGATCTTAGTAGAGATTTATCAAAAGAAGACGTACAAATGGCCAACAGATATATGAAAAAATGCTCAAAATCACTAATCAAAGAAATGCAAATTAAAACTACAGTATCGTCTCACACTTGTTAGAGTGACTATTATCAAAAAGACGAAAGACAATGAATGTTGGAGAGGATGTACAGAAAAGGAAATCCCTGTACACGATTGATGTGAATGTAAATTAGTACAGCCATTATAGAAAACAATACGAGGTTCCTCAAAAAATTAAAAATAAAATTACATATCATACAGCAATCCCACTACTGGTCATATATCCAAAGGAAATGGAATCAGTATGTTGAAGAGATATCTGTACTCTGATGTTCATTGCAGCATTACTCACAATAGCCAAGGTATGGAATTAGCTTAAGTGTCTATCAACAGATGAATAGGTAAAGAAAATGTGGTACATATACATGATTCAATACTATTCAGCCTTAAAAAAGAATGAAATCCTGTCATTTGCAGCAACATGGTTGGAACTGGAGGTCATTACATTAAATGAAATAATCCAGGTAGAGAAAGCCAAATACCTCGTGATTCCACATATGTGTGGAATCTAAAAAAGTTGAATTCATAGAAGTAGAGTGTAAAATGGTGGTACCAGGGGCTCAGGGGGGATGTTGGGAAAATTTTGATCAAAGGATACAAAATCTCAGTTAGAAGGAATATGTTCGAGACATCTATTGTACAACATGGCAACTATAATTAATAACAATGTATTGTGTTCTTGAAAATTGCTGAGAGTAGTTTTAAGTGTTGTCACTAAAAAAAATAAGTATGTGAGGTAATACAAATATTAACTAGCTCAATTTAGCCATTCCACAATGTATACATATTTTAAAAGAACAAGTTCTTCATAATAAATATGTACAATTTTAATTTGTTAATTAAAAAAGTTACAGTTACCTATTAGAACTTACAACATGAATCTAGAGATCAAAAGTCAAAGCTAGTAATTTAGGTCTAGGAATTATTTATGCATAGTCCCACAGGTTGATGGATAGCAAAAGAGAAACTTGCAAGCAATCGGTTTTACTCATACACTTTATGGGCATAAGAGGATATGACAGCATCATAGGAAAGGATACATCTGAGCTAATTCTTCCTCCTAGTGTCAGTCTCACTTCTGTTTCTTCATAGGCTACTGTCAGGGCGGATGTTATGGTTAACTATCCACTTGTAGCAAGTAATCATCTGGGTCACAGAAGATTGTAATAAGTACTATGAAGGGCAAATATGTCTCTTATGTGCATTATTCCAAGGAGATCATATTTCATTGGTAATTGAAATTCAAGGAATTTTTAGAATCATAGCTGAGCCTTTTTAGAGCCATTAATTTAGTACTTTGACTTTTTCATTGATTATGCAACTTATTTTTCCAACTTATTATAGGTAATATTTCACACTTTATCAATCTGTTCATTTTTAATAGCTGCTTTTAGCGTTCATAGAGCTAGCACCAGGAAAATGCAAAATCAGTGACAGCTACTCTCTCTAATATTGGATTTTTAAAACACAAATATTGATGTTTTTAATCTAACTAAGATAAAAACAAAAGTTTTAATCATTTTTATGTTTAGCTTGTATTTCAAATTCTATTTTTTTTATTGTAACATAATTGTACATATCTATGGGGTACAGAGTTGAATATCAATACCTGTGTGCAATATGTGATGCTCAAATCAGGATAATTAGTATATTCAACATTATTAATGTATTTATTATACTTAAGAGGATTTCAATAGAATGATATAATGATAAAAACCCTATTCTTTGTTTATATATATGCATATATATACACTTATGTACGTATATATTTAATTACAGAGATATCCTTGAGCCCATAAAGCATGGTAACAAAACAGGTCAATTTCTTAAACAACAGTATTTCATTCAGTACCTTGGTGGTTGTAATTAACGTTTCTGTTTAGTTCTAATTATAGTTTTTGTATCACAGCCATTATGCTAATGGTGTTATTCAGGAGTATGTGAGATTGCATTCATTATCACTGGTGAATTAAACCTTTATTAAAGAAAAATTCCCGCAGGCCTCATTCTGGAGTTAAGTAATTATTCATTTGGTTTTATCCTAGCAATTAGCTTATATACTGTAGCACTCATTATTGAGTTTCTATACCTCACTGAATGAGATTAACCCACCATGGTAAATAAATGCCTAACAGCTCCCAAGCTCACAATGTGTTGTTTTTAAGCATATTATTATGTAAGAAAATCAGAAATCAGAATGCACTGAAGCAGTATCCTGGCTTCCAACAAATAATGTACTTGCTGAGAAGACTACGCTGGACATTCTGTGTTTAATTCAGAATTTTAAAAAAATGTAGTTGAAGCCCTCCAACGCTAAGTTCACCTTTGTGGGTGTATGTTTTCTTTTGTTTAATTCTATTCCATTACTTGCTTGCTTGTTGAATTATGTTACTATGCCCATTTGATGTTGATAAAAGCCTATTTCAATAGCACAGCCTCTAAATAGAACCTCTAATTAGATCTCCATTCCAAACGTAGTTGGATAGGGCTTGATCATAGAATTCTTTTAGCAAGATGGGATCTTGGGCCATTCATTTTAAATCACTAGAATTTGCTGATCTATAGCTTTAGTAAAAATATTTTAAATTACTGCTTTGTTTTTTACATAGCCATTCATGCCATTGAAAGGTCTATCTTCTCACTGACCTATACAAAAGATTACCCACATTTTCAAGTTTCCACATTTATTATCGGCTGATGTTATCTTTTGAGATAAAGTGTCTGCTATTACCTTTCCTTGGGAATTATGTTAGTCTATCAACTGCCTCCTCTATTTTTTAAAAATTTACTTAGTTCACAAAACACTCCAAATTAAAGTGCAGAATAGAGCTCTTTTGGGTCATACCTACCTCTTTTCAGTCATTAAGAAGAAAGTTATAGCTTTCCTTACACTTTTTAATACAGTCTATAGTCTATGTGTACAGTCTCAAAAACAGCAGCATGAAGTTTGTTATTATGGCAATGATACATCTAGAAAGATACTATTAACAGCTTTTCATGATGTTTTTATGTTCTTGATATGAAATGAAATTTATATGGAAATAAGTGTAGAAGTTTCAAAATTTGATTGTTTCAAATTCCTAGTCTATCCCATATAATTTTGAAAAAATCAACAGTATTTTCAGAGAAGGTTTTTATCATCTTGAAACTGCTTTGCTCATTTTAGCATAACTTTTTTTTTTTAATTTGGCCTGTTTTACAATGAGGATATTCCTTATAATACTAAATTCATTGGTAAATATTTGTAAGACAAATTAATGTATTTATTTCTGAGTGCTTTTATTTGTAATAGATAATATTGCATGGTGACCACATATTTTTCACATGCCAATGCAGCCATCAAAATACTTAACATAATAATGCCAAATTGGTGTGACCTAGTGAATGTCACTTTACCTGTTACTCAGGGTCATCTTCCTTAAATTGTAGTAATAAGAGTGCCTATCTCTTAAAGATGCTGGAAAGATCAAATGAACTCATATGTACCAAGCCCTTTAAACAGTGATAAAATACAGTAAATGCTCCCAAATGATAAAGGTTTAAAATCATTATCACCCTTATTATTTTAAAATTTAAGTGGCATGCACAAAATATCATAATTTAGGTCATGTGACAGAATAAGAACCTATGTCATCTACCACTGGAACAGTGTTTTTCTTTATATATACCATACCATTTGGGACAAACACTTTTGAAAATATGCAGTTCAGTGTGTACTTTTCTATCTCATACTTAAGCTAATAGGGTTAATTGGCATTAAGTGATTCAACTATGAATTACTCCGTTACCTCTAGAAGATTTTCTATTCCTGCTGTGACATGTTCTCTCCAGCAACACTTATCCAAATTTTGAAGCAGAGTGAAACCAAATGATTCTTCTAAGATCTGAAATTCTTACCTTTTTTGTTCTGTCGAAACTTTTGATTCTATTGAAAGGACTGACCTTTATTATCATCAACTACTATTTATTAAGTGGCTATTTTATTAGGCATTTGGGGGACACAGTCCCTGTACTCTAGGTGGTTACATTTTATTTGGAAAAATAACAACGTATATAACATAAATGTTCCCAGTCATAACTAATCTGTAGGTACGAATGAAATCACATGAATGCTAATACGCGAATTTTCCTTAGTTATAATCTGAACTGATTGAGTGCAAAAAGTTCCATACCTATTAGTATTTGCCTTAGAGTCCCTAGAAAGACTCTTATAGATTCCCATGTACAAGACCACTTGTGTCTTCCTTATGTCCTCAAATCCCTGAGAGAGACTTGGGGATATTGTGCTGTTCTCTGCTACTTGTATTCTCCATGGAATTGCTCAAGTATGTCTCCTGGTGGTCCAAAGTTGCAGAACTCTAGAGGTATTGAATATGCTGTGTTCTGTCCAAGTCTCACCGAGCCAGAACTTTGCTGTGTTTGGTGCCTTAATGGGAAGAATATCTCTTTCACCAATATGTATTATGACATTCTTGTCGCCTGGTACCTAGGCTGCCAAGTATGTGCCCCATGTATCATAATGCCCTATAGCCCTTTGCTATATGGTGATCCAACAACCCTTGTTCCAGGCTGGAGAATAGATCCAGACTGTCAAAACATGGAAGTCTGCGTGACCTCCATTCAACAACCTCGAGTGCATATAGTTTTGCACCTGCCATTACCTGGACAAGAAAGACAACTCCTATGGCCTGGTGCCTCTCTCCTCTCAAAGACTGTTGAAACTCTTACTCACATACTTCCAATCACGCTGGCCTTCTTTATGTTCTTTGAACAAGCCTCGGGGACTTTTCATGTGCTTTTTTCTCTATCTTAAAGACTGTTGAAACTCTTACTCACATACTTCCAATCACGCTGGCCTTCTTTATGTTCTTTGACCAAGCCTCAGGGACTTTTCATGTGCTTTTTTCTCTATCTTAAATAATAATAAATAATAATAATAATAATAATAATAATAATAATAGTAATAATAATAATAGCCAAATACTTACTGTACACTAACTATATCCCTGGCATCACCTAAGTAACTTATAGGTGTTTACTTGTCTAATTCCCCCAAACAACCCCATGATATAAGTGTTATTATCATCCTCATTTTAAAGATTAATAAACAGAAACACATAGCTTATGGAATTTACCCAAAATCACACATTTGAAGGTGCAGAGGCAGGATACGAGCGCAGGCAGTGAGATGCCAGAGCACTTCACTCTCCAATCCAAGTGTTATTATCATCCTCATTTTAAAGATTAATAAACAGAAACACATAGCTTATGGAATTTGCCCAAAATCACACATTTGAAGGTGCAGAGGCAGGATACGAGCACAGGCAGTGAGATGCCAGAGCACTTCACTCTCCAATCACACCAAGCAAGTCCTTGTAAAAGACCTTGCTTAAGAGGTCTGTGCCATTTGACCATATTACTTACCCCTCCCACAAACAACATTTTTTCCTTTGATATACCCCCCCCCCTCTTTTCGTTTTTGACATCCAGCTACTACGTCCTGGGCAATTTCAACATCCATATGGATTTTTCCAACACACAGATCATGGCATCCCTTGACCACTGTATTTACAGTGTCCTTTACTCCACTTTAGCCACCCACTCAAAAATCACACCTTCAACTTTACTATTACTCATAACTGCTCCATTTCTATCTGCATTTACCTATAAGGCTATTTGATTTAATCTCTGTCTCCTCCAGTCACTACTGCACAGTAAGCCCTATGAAGGCAAGGATCATGTGTATTTTTGCTTCTGTATATATTCCAATGCAAGGTACAAGATAAATATTCAATAAATATCCACCTCCTGGTTGTTCTCACTTCTTTCCTCTCTCAACAAGGGAATTTCTTCTTTGTAGGCTTCCTTTCCCTTGTGCATATCAGTTCTTGTTAATAGGCCCTGTGATATCATAGCCTGCTAGTTTATCAGAAAAGGCCTAAATGGTGGTCCTGGTTTAGGTTTAGCTGAGACATGAAAAAATAACTTTAATAGAAAGTAGGCTAAGATAAATCCCAAATGAACATCATTAATTAAAATTATTGATTTATTAAAGATGGCAGGAAGGGGATTTGGACCCTTAGTTCCAACTTGACTCATGTAGCCTTATATGTATTTCACAAAAATGGTGCCTTTGATAGGTGTAAGATCTATTGCTCCTTATTTTCCCCTGAGATTCTTGTCTTTGGTGTGTGATTAAATAAAAATGAAGAGAATACAGGACAGTGCTGATGGCATATAAGCTTCTATGTAGCCAGCTGTCTTTCCAGAGGCCAGTGTTTCCTTTATTTGTGAAGCTCCTTTCAATTTAATTCCCACTTAATGTATTTACAAAACTTTGTAAATTGTAAACTGCTATTCCAATGAAAGTTGCTGACATTGTACTAATAGGCATGTTATTAAGGTAATAGGACTCAATACCACTGACCTGAGATGGAAAAGATTTTCCCTTTTCCGTGGGTCTGGGAAGAGAGAAGGCTCACCCTCAGTTTGCTTTTTTCCATATCTGGCTCCTAACATTTCTTATAACTGGTTTAAAGGAATAAATTAGGAAAATTTCTCTCCCCAGAGCTTAGACTAAATCTAGTCTGATAGGAAATATCTGAGATTTGACCTCTTCCACTTCTAAGCTGATGTCTTTTGGGGGATCTTTCAAGGTACTTAGTTTATTTTTTCCAGTTTACAAAGAATGTGCTAATACAAATTTCTATTACTGTTGCAGACCTATGGTTCCAGATTCTTCTTGCTTTAAGTGGACTCGAATAGTGACCACACCGAAATTCACATAGCCCAAACTTACAACTTGTCACTTAAACTTTAGTAATGTTTTGATCACTTTCTGCCTTGAAGATAAAGTCAATCTACCTATAAATTAATATGATTTTATATTGTAATACAAATCCCTTCTCATAATAGGGAACCTATATTCCTCCTATCACTCTGGGGCACTTAACTAAGGGAACTAAGATTCATTTTGAACTTTGTTTTCTATCATCAGGCAAAGAGGCTGATGCTTCTTTCCCCACAAGAAATGTCTGTGCCTTTGTCACTTCTATCAGTTGCTCTGCCCTCCTCTTGCTACCACAGATGCTCCAGTCTAGGGTCAGTCCATTCACTTGGGCCCTAGATCAAGCCCGATCTTGCCCTCTGAAGGACGCTGCTGCAGAAACTTTCACCTTTCTCTCCAACTCGCCAGTTTTCCTCTTTTTACTGGATATTCCCCTTCATTATACAAACATGCTATTTCTCCCATATTAAACATTGTTTTTCTTCCCTCGTCAGCTACCACTTCTTTTGCAGCAAAACTTTCTTGAAAGAATTGTCTACACTCATCGTCTTTAATTCTTCTCACCTTATTCTCTCATAAATACACTATTCTCAGGCTTCTCATCCCCACATGACTCCACCAAAACTGCTCTTGTCCAGGTCATTTTGCTTGACCTACGAGCAGCATTTCACACAGTTCATCGTTCCCTTCTCCTTGATAGACTTATTATTACTATTTGTTGTTATTCAGAGACAACCACTGATCTTGGTGTTCCTCCTCTCTCCATTTTTTCCTTCTTAGCCTCCTTTGCTGATTCCTCTTCTTCTCCCTACCATCTTAGTGTTGCAATACCCCAAGCCCTCTTCTCTTCTCTATTCATACCACTTCCTTGGTGATTTCTTCCATCTCATGGCTTTAAACATCACGTATATGCTGAGCACTTCCCAATCTGTTTCCAGCCCAGAGCTCTCTCCTAGCTCCTGGATCCTTTATGTATCTACCTAGTTAATATCTTTACCTGGAGGTCTCCAGATTCTCCAGATTCAAACCATCCAAACTGAACTCCTGATCTTCAGGTCCCGACTGGCCCCATCTATTTTAGTTAATGGTAATTCTATCGCTCCACGATACAGAATTGAGGGGTATCCTTGAGTCCTCTCATTTTCTCACCACCACATCTAATCTGCCAGGAAATCCTATTGGCTCTATCTTCAGTTATTTTCAGATCTGACTCTGAATTTCTGCTGCTACGCTTTAGTCTGAGCCAGCATCTCATGTGGATTATAACAGTAGGATCTTCACACACTGCCCTGATGCTACGCTTGCCCCTCCACCACCACAGAGCATTTCCACTACAGCAGCCAGGATGATCCTTTTAAAATCTGTCAGGCCATGTCTTTGCTCAAAACCCTCCATCAGTTTCCCATTCAGATCACTAAGGATGAAAGCCCTCTCAATGGCCTCTAAATCCGGGCGTTAGCTGGCCCCCTGATACCACTCTAAGTCCAACTCTTACTACTTTCCTTCTCATTCCCTCTGCTCCTATCACACTAGCTTTCTGGGTTTTTCTCAGACACACCAGCCATGCACCCACCATTCCTACTTCCTGGAATGCTTTCTGCCCAGGTTTGCATCTGGCTAACTAACTGCCTGATCTCCTCCAAGTCACAGTTCAGACACTGCCTTCACAGTTATGTGTACTCTGACCACTTTATTTGGCAATACCCTCTCCTAATCTCTATTCCCCTTATTCCTTTTTCTTTACTTTATCATCATTATTATTACTTTCCACACTTACTACCTTCTAACTTACCATGCTGGATATTTTTTTACTTTCTCCTTCTGAACCATCTGCCCTGCTCTGTGTCCTGGGAAGGTGACGTGTATGAGAAGAAGCAGCAGGCTCACTTGTCCTCGTGGTTCCAGCTGAGTATAGCCAATGGGAGGCAGCAGCACTAGATGTCAGGGGGAACAAGAATGAGGTTGGGGTATTTCCCTCCTGAGCTTGCTCCTTGCTGTGTCTCCAGAAATTGGCTGATTTGCTCTACTGACAACCCTTTCTGGATTCTGACAACTGTGCCTTTTATTTGTTCCATCCAGCCTACCAGTGTAACATCTTCCTCAAATTGCTAGCCCTGGGATTCTTCATGAGCCCTTGTTAGTTTTCCTAAACCTTGCCCTTACCTTTTAAAAGTAGTCTTTTTATTAAACTTCTAAGTATGTCATCTGTTTTCTACTGAAGATTCTAACTGAAAAACATACCAAATAATGTACTTGTTTATCATGTTATTTATTGTCTGTATTCCACAACAGTGACCTTTGTCTGTTTTGTTCACGGATGCATCCCCAAAACCTAGAACAGTGCCTGGTACATAGTATACACTCAGTATGTATTTGTTGTTGATATGAAAAGTCAAATGAATTAAAAATTCCCATCATAACTTTTACTCCCTCCACTAGTAATATGGTTGTTGACACTCTAACTTATTCAGATATTCTTCCAAATTTAATATCATAGCATCTAAGCTTTGGAAGGACTTTTGTGGGCATGTGTTCTCCTAGTCAACATCCCTGAAAAGTGGTTGTTGGGCCACATATCTAGTGACAGCACACTATTGTCTGTTGCAGAATATTTTCACTTTCAGACATCACTAATTATTAAATAACATGTGCTAATTTCTGAATGTATGTGTCTTTCCAAATTTATATGTTAAAAACTAATCCCCAAGGTAATAGTATTAAGAGGTGGGTCTCTCCCCTAGTGAATGGGATTACAGCCCTTATAAAAGAAGCTCGAGGGCCGGCCCGGTGGCGCACTGCTATAGTGCGCTGCTTGGGAAGTGTGGCGGCGCTCCCGCCGAGGGTTCGGATCCCACATACAGACTGGTTCCCACTCACTGGCTGAGCGAGGCGCGGGAGCAGCACCGAGGGTTACGATCCCGTTGCCGGTTCCGGTCCGGTACGGGGGCGACACTGAGGGTTGCGATCCGTTGCCGGACACGGAAAAAGACAAAAAATAAAAAAATAAAAAAAATAAAAGAAGCTCGAGGGAGTCTTTTGTCCCTTCTGCCATGTGAGGATGTGGCAAGAGAGAGCCATCTATGAGGAATTGGCCCTCATCAGATATCAAATTTGCTGGTGCCCTGATCTTGGTCTTCCCAGCCTCCAGAACTGTGAGCAATAAATTTTTTTTGTAAATTACCTGGTCTAAGGTATTTGTTATAGCAGTCTGAATGGACTAAGACAGTTGAATGAAAACTCTCTCTGAAATTCATATCCTTTTCTCCTAATTCTACCTTCTGTAATTACATGAACAAATCTTACCTGTCTTTCCACAGTACCCTTGTTAACATTTGTAGACAGCTATTCTGGCTTTCTGCATTTTTGCTCTTCTTGAAGGTATGGATCCCCAGCTCTTTTCCAGTAAGCAGTCGTGCTAATCCTAGGGAACTTCTTATGGTCATGTTCCTCTTGGTAAAAATTCCACAAAAAGTGTAGAATTGAGTACATCATTTAAGATGTGGTCTGATCCATGCAGAAAAGAAGAGAACAGGCATCTCACTTGATCACATTATTATACTTTTATTAGTGCAAACTAAGTTCCACTCATTGAACATTATTATTATTATCAATTGTTATGATTATTGTTATTAATCCTCAATTATAACTCAAGCATGAAGAAAGCTCCTGGGTTCTATTACACATGTGGCATACTTCCTTCCTTCAAGTGGCTTGCAGACTACTTAGAAGGAGCTGGACAAATAAACTAGTGAAGGTAATGATGTGTCCCAGGTGATATGATAGAAATTTGCATATTGGCATTGTTTACAGCTACATCACACTGTTGATGCACTGAAGCAATATTTGTGGGGATGAAAGGCACAGAGTTAACTTCAGGTTTAATGCCAGTTTATTCCATGTTATCAATCAGTTTGCTTTTAGGAAATTTGATGAGCAAAACTTATATTTTAACTGTTGCAATGTGTACTTCTCTGGTTGTAAATGAGGTTGACACTCCCCCTGTCCAATTTATCTACCTCCTTGATCTCATGGAAACTGGGGACATCAGAGAGCAGTCCTTTCTCTGCCACTTGACAGTTCTCTGCCATGTCATTTCTCACCTTTCCCCACTGTCCGTTTCCTCTGCTCCAGTAGCACAGAGGCACAGTTGCTAACAGGTGGCCAACTAGGAACCAAAAAGCCAATTTCCTGTTCTTGAAGAAATCCTAATTCTTTAGAACCAATTGTTTGGAACCTTTTAGTTTGAAGGTTTTGAGTTAGAAGAGGTCCCACAATGAGATGAAGAGAAGAAACTACTTTCCTACAGTAGCCTTGCCTCAAAGGCACCTTTTTTTCTCCCGGTGGTGGTGGTGGTTGTATAGTGGGGTGAGTGTTGAGGGCAGTTAGAGCTGGCTCCACAGTATCCATCTCTTGGTAAGTCCTGTGGGGAGATAGTCTCAACAGCTTCTAGCCTTTTATAATTAGAAGGTGGAGTATCAGCTTTTCTTGTACTCATCTGGGAGTCTTAGTTACCAGTTTTGTCCTCTGTTTCCTAATGTTGTCCCATTATAATGAGAAACTCTGTGGTTAGCGACCATGCAAAAAGGGCTTATGTGAAGCTTGAGGACCAATTTAAAGCTTGCATATTATTTATATAAACTGTGCTTGTCAGTCAGCATATTTCACATCTTCTATTAGGAAATTAATTTAAAAAATCAAAATATATTATTTTGTTGCTCTTCATTAAAATTTATCTTATTTATATCTAATAATGTATGAAAACATATCTCATACAAAGACTAGCATGTACATATTCTTTCTCCTTTACATATCATCTTGAATGTGTTATCAATTATGTTATTAATGCTTTGGGTACTTGTGTAGGCTGGTTGGTGTCATACATACGATGATAATGGGAAGAGGCCAGAAACAAAATAATAATATGCATGGTTTTCTTCTATTTGTTTCTCAATGTATACACCCTACATCTAGATTTCATAACTATTCCTATTTAACTTTATATCATAACTTTCATTTGTAAACTATCAAGAGGTTAGAGGTTAGGAGAGGATCTGGATCTGTGCTTTTCAATATGGTATCTAATTAATCAAAATTTTAAAAATTAAAAATTCAGTTCCTTAGTACCCAAGAGCCACATGTTGCTAATGACTACTGTATTGAGCAGCACAGATATAGAACATTTCTATCACTCCAGGAAGTTCTACTAAGTAGCACTTACCATGAAAAGCTAGAACCTAGAGATGATGTAGATTCCCTAGGTCAAGTGAGGCAATCTTAAAAGGTCCCATCAAAAACAATAGTTAGGTAAGTTAAGTCTGCATGAAAAAGGCTCTGTGGTTTGCTGTAGGTAAGTGAGGCATAGTATCTGAGGGTGTGATAGCAGGCAACAGTCAGATGGCAAGACAGCAAAATCAAACACATCTGGCAAGAGAGAGTCTTTAGGGGCTGCGGACTTAGTCCAGAGAGCTCTGGCAAGATCAACGCAGGATAGGTTCTATTCCTAGATGGAACTAGAAATATACAAGATACTTTGTCAAGAATTTAGTTTGGGAGACAGGAAGGATCTGGGTCCCAGATTTGAAGTGAATTTAAGATGGAGGTTAGGTTTATTTATGAGGACCTAGTCTAGAAACCATATATAGAATTAGATTATAATTTCAGAATAAAGCTGATGTTAAGAGCAATTAAGCTCCCCCTGATTAAGAATGTTTGTAAAATAACAACCCTCAAGGAGTGTTAGGTATGTACTTTGTTTGGAATGATAGGTATGGCTAGTCTGACATCAATAGTTAATTTTAATTAGCTGAGTTGCAGTATTACATATACAACCAAAGAGGAAAAAAATGAATACCATAAAGCTTTATAATTCTACCTTCATACACAACCTAGAAAAAAGAAATAAATTTACTCTAATTTCTTATATGAAGTGCTACTCTTTTAAGACTCAAGTTTTCTTTCAAAGTAGCATGATTAGGAACTTTCTAAAAAGGTACCACATACTGGGTCTCCTGGTGTTATTTTCACATTTTACTTCCGAACTTTTTTTTAAAGCTAAGTCAATGTTATTTTTCCAGAAATGCTGAACATCTGGTTATGGCAATTGTAATCATTCTTTTATATTCATTATGATTTTAAATTTGATTCTCAGCTATCATATTTTGACATTTCGTATTTGCTTTAAGTTACTTAATCAAAATATTATAGGCACGTTATAAAAAACAGTGAGCATTGAATTCATTTTAAAGGGAAACAAAATAAAAACCCATATGCTTAGTATTGAGATAGTAGTTACAATAATGCACTATTTAGGGACTTGTAATTCAGTGATCACGATTTCATAACCAATTTTTCCTCATTCCTCAGGGATTAAGAATATGGTTTCCATGGTAATTCTGGATTCTGAAAATGCTCATTTTTGCCCTAAGTGGGTAGTAAATAGTTTGAATAGCAAGCAACCTGTCTGGATTGTACTTTAATGTTGTAGGAAAGAGAAATACACTACCTGTTTAAAAACAGACTAGTTTCAGAGAACCATAATGCGTTCAAAGTCTGTAAAATCACAACCCCTTGATTGCCAATGTTAACAAAAGCTTGTTCTTTAATTACCTATATTGCATTCGGCTTCTGTTTCCTTCCAAAACTCAATTATGGCTAATAGCAGCAGTAAGCTGTACTCTTGTTGTTTGTGGCCGTTCATTTTAAAGTGCTCTGTTCGATCGTCATTTGTCTTCAAGACTTCATGAATCAGGTTCAGATTTTTATTGCACACCTCCAGCTTAATAGTCTTCACCTTGCCCACATGTATAAATGGAATTCTTATATAATGTGAATGTCTTTTTTATTTGTCCTAACCAGAGCCTGTTCCCTAAATGGTGGAAATCTTGCTATTTTTCCTAAATTCTTACCAATAGTTTTTTTTTTTTTTTTTTAATGCAGTAATTCCAGCACCTCACAACAAAGGGATATTTGATATTTGTAGAAAAGGGATGGTGAACTTCTATTTATCCTTTCCTCCTACAAATCCATTTTCTCCCAGTGTGTTTTTCATTGCCTAATCATTCTCTGCAGCTCAGATTCATATGTTCTCCTGCAGAGACTAGCAGCCTGCCTTCTAGAGTTGAATCCAGAATAATTCAGCAGTCTAAATTCTGATTTAATTTTGCTGCTCTCCAACTGTTGTGTAAACCAAGCTCTGAGAATTGAATGCAATTTGTGGCACTTTGCTTCAGCTGAAAATACTTATGTCTCTATTCCTCATTCTCACCAGTCATTGTTTCCCTGATAACTCATGGGCTCCAGTTGGAAAAAGGAGAAGACACATGCAAGATAAACAGGAAAAGACAGAATTCAAACAGTAGGAAACATTCCTATTGCTTTATTGAAAATTAGCTTCAAAGTAGTGTATGTTGATGGTAGGTGCTGTTATAGAGATGGGGAAAAATGAGCAGTTTTTCATTTGTATCTGTCCCTCAACACTTCCTCTCCCTCTCATGTCTTTAGATGGTCAAGGACACACATGGACAAACAGTGGGGCTGACCTGCCATTCTATATTTATCATTATTCTCACTGAGTCATTTTCTTTCTGAAGAAGTGTCATTATTGTGTTTTTTGTCTGTCCCTGCATTGGCCAGCAAGCACATGAGAATCTTTCCACTCCATGTGCATTGATATCAGCAAAATTGAAGTCACTTAGGCTCATGTTAGAAATGCAGAATCTCAGGCTCCACCCCAGACCTAAAAATCATGATATGTATTTGGGCAGCACAGACACCAAACATTAACATGAACAAGATTCCCAAATGTTTCATAGAGCACTTAATGTATATTACATATAAAACCCTTTTAGGTACAATTTACCTAGAGGTGATAATATATATTTAATGGAGAAAGCCTGTAAAAACACCTGATTTTTTTTTTTTTTTTGTTTTTTTTTTTTTTT
>NW_007732359.1:17910-21086 GCF_000696425.1 Galeopterus variegatus | reverse complement strand
GGACCGGGACCGGCAACGGGATCACAACCCTCGGTGTTGCCCCCGCTCCTCGCTCAGCCAGTGAGCCGCCGGTCTGTATGTGGGATCCGAACCCTCGGCGGGAGCGCCGCCACACTTCCCAAGCGGCGCACTGTAGCAGTGCGCCACCGGGCCGGCCCAAAACACCTGATTTTTTTAGGGTAGAATCTATACTTTCATATTTTCTAATGCTTTATTAAAAAGAAGGCCTTGAGGAATACAAGTTTGCTTCTTAACAGTTCTCGGGCTTCTATAACTTCTAAATCTTCCATGTAGCTTACAATCGGGTTTCTTCTAGTAGTTCTAATGTAACCCATATTTATCTTCTTCATTCCATGCAAAAAACCATTTTGACTGTTTATATTCTGGGCATTTATTCCCTCCTAAATCTCTTTAATCTTCAGTCATACATTACTTCTTTTCTTTGACAGTGTAATAAGCAACCTCATAGAAAAATGCGAGAGAAGATATTTCTATTGAGACCAATCCAAGTTTGGATAAAATTCAGTCTTTTCTAATGGAATTTTTTTTTTTCTCTTGAAAATGATCCACACTGCTAGGTATAGCTTCGGGATGAATATATGTAAATTATTTCTTCAGTTTTATTGACTTCATGTTGCCGTTGATAAGAAACTTTCCATATTAAACCTTTCCTCCTTTTAAAAAATCGATTTCGATACTGAAAATTAAATTGAAAGTAATATATTTTCTCATGTTTTTTTTCTTTGACATTTTCTAATCTAGGCTGATATAAACAAAGACAGATGTTCATAAGCATATATTTTTTTATTTATTCCTATCAAGGGGAAAGAATTATCAAGGTTATAACATGGTAAAAGTGGTCATTAGATGTTATCATACCATAAAAATAACATTCTATGAGATTGTCAGCATAGCTTACTCCATCTTGAAGTCCTTACCACTTGCTATGTCCTTTGTGTGAACCTTGCCCATAAAAGTTATATAGTAACTAGGGTAATATAGTTAGAACAATAGGTAGAAGCAGCTTGCTGACTATAAAAAAAGGAACTTAATGAATAAGTACTGGTGTGGCAACAGCTGGTCTGGCTATCTGCATCACAAGACCACCAAAGATAGTAATCATCATCCTAGGACATTTGGAGTTAGTGACATTAGCTTGTTTCTTAGTTAGCAATTGCTTCTTGGCTTTTTCCACTGCTTTGTGTGAACTGCCTATATAACCTGGGCTCAACCAAGAGATGGTGTGGAAAGAAGCTTTTGCTTACACCTCTGGGTCATAGCCCACCTGATCCATTGGCCTGTATGTAAGATACCCCCTAATAAAGTTCTTTGCTTTACAGCATGAAATTGCCTGCTTCATCATTAGGGCTCAAAAATACCTTCTGTTTGGTGGACATTTTGCCTTTGGTCAACCTCCAGATACATTCCATGTGAATTTACCTGTTTGGAGTGAAACATTACCTTAATGACATATTTTAACAACAATTTTTTTTAAGGAGAAAATTTTCAAAGTGCGTAACACCAGTGTGTCAAGGCAGCCAGTAGGATTTTTGAAAATCAATACCTGATTAAAAAAAAAAAATCAGACACATTTATTACATTAGAAGTACAGATTTTCTAATGGTTACCAGTACTTTTTGGTCTACATAGCAAAGATGGGTATTAAAAAGCATTACCGCTTTCTGTGTACACTGACTCAATCATTTAATCCTTTCTTTCTTCCTGCCTTCCTTCAGTTTTTCCTCCTTTCTTCCTTCTTTCAGTATATTACTACTGATCCTCTTATGTGACACTCTATCTGGTATCAAAAAAAAAATAAAGAAAATTCTATCTTTGATTCCAGAGATCTTTTTAAAACCCGAGGCAATATAGTTATGGTACTCAGGGTAATTCGAACATTTATTTGGCTACCCTAGGGTGGACCTTTTATATAGCTGAAAATATGCTATGTATGTCTACATCCATTTCTAAAACATTAAAACCAAGTTAGATTGTGAAATAAAAGAAAAAAAGTTGGGAGAGACTATCAAAAGAATAAAAAGGCAACCCACAGAATGGGAGTGATTATTTGCAAGTCATATATCTTATAAGGGATTCATATCCAGAATACATGGAGAACTCAGAAAACTCAGCATAAAAACAAACAACCCAATTAAAAAATGGGCAAAAGACTGGAAGAGACATTTTTCCAAAGGAGATATATGAATGGCTAATTAGCACATGAAAAGGTACATGACAGCACTAATCATTAGGGAAATGCAAATCAAAAATATGATGAGATACCACATCACACTCATAGATGGCTAGTATCCCCAAAACATAGAAGATAACAAGTGTTGGTGAGGATGTGGAGAAATTGGAATTCTTGTGCATTGTTGATAAGAATGTAGAATGGCACAGCTGATGTAGAAACAATATGACAGTTCCTCAAAAATTAAAACTAGAATTATTGTACAATCCAGCAACTCTGATTATATAAACAAAGTTATGTATACTTCTGGTATAAACACAAAAGAATTGAAAGCGGGGTTTTGAAGAGATGTATGCACAGCCCATGTTCATAGGAACATTTTTTACAATAACTAAAATATGGAAGGAGCCCAACTGTCCATTGATGGATGAATGGGCAAGCAAAATGTGGTATGTACACACAATGGAATATTAGTAAGCCTTAAAAAGGAAGGAAATTCTGACATACACTACAACATAGATGAATCTTGAGGGACTATGCTACATGAAATAAGCCGGCCACCAAAAAACAAATACTGTTATGATTAAACTTATATGAGGTACTTAGAGTAGGGAAAGTCATAGCATCAGAATAGAATGGTGGTTGTCAGGGACTGGGGGAGGAGAGAATGAGGAATTATTGTTAAATAAATACAAAGTTTCAGTTTTACAAGATGAAAGAGTTCTGGAGATGTATGGTGGTGATGGTTGTACAACATGATGAATGTATTTAATAGTACCAAACTTGACCCTTAAAAATGGTCAAGATAGCAAATTTTATAGTATGTGTATTTTACCACAATAAAAAATTGGGGAAAAAATGGAAAGAGGGATGTTTTTATTTTGTTTTTGCAGTTACTTTTTCCTGGTTCTCTTTTCGGTAAATCCAACAGCCCACATTTTTGGTTAAGCGCCAAACACAGGCAAGAAACAGGTGAATGGCTGAG
>NW_007732359.1:14421-16272 GCF_000696425.1 Galeopterus variegatus | reverse complement strand
CCCCGTGGTACTTACAAAGTTTTACTGTTGGGTTAGTTGTTTGTGTGAAACCTGTCTCCCTTATTTTATGTTGCTTCATGGTATGTTTATCTTTGTACTCTCCACGTCTTCTGTCTAGGATCACCTATGCTGATGTGCATACAGCAGTGTTTAGTTTGTGTTTCCTAAACCAATTAACTATGCCTTGTATAGGCAGGGAAAAGAAAGTAAAGCAAGAAGGCAAAATGAATTTCTGATTTTTTCATTCTCCCTGTTAAAATACCTGTAAACGTTTTTTCTTCATTACCCAAAAGAAACATGGTTGCTGTAGAAAATGTTAAAGTTACAGGAAAAAAAGTAGAATTTTAAAATTTGTTCCTAAATCCCATCTCTAAAACACAGTATCGGCATCATGGTATACTTCTTTCCACTCTTCTTTTTTATGAATTATACAAATTTGATCACACTTTTGTATCTTTTTTTTCCCTTCAGCCAATGAACCTCTGATAATTTTTTCCCCCTTTTTTCAGGCTAATAACAAAAAAATTGATAATATTTTCCATATTGTTTTGGAATTCTTCATATTTCTTATAAACTTTAAAAATTAACTATTCCAAGGTGAACAACCCTTTGCCAGAGTCTGTTCTGGAAACGCATATTGGAAGAGAGCACACTGTTCAGTTTATCTCTTCTATTGCAGGGTACAGTTATGTCACCCTGCTTTTGTTCTTCTGATAGTAGTGACCAGAGTAACTAACAGGAGGCAGACAGGATGATCAGATAGGAGATTTCCAGGGCGTGTACATATATATATGTGTGTTTANTTTTTATTTTGTTTTTGCAGTTACTTTTTCCTGGTTCTCTTTTCGGTAAATCCAACAGCCCACATTTTTGGTTAAGCGCCAAACACAGGCAAGAAACAGGTGAACGGCTGAGAATGATAGATCTGACTTTAAGGGAGGCAACAGGATAAGAACCTCAGCACAGAGCATCCTTTGCTTTCATCTTGTGTGTTTTATCCCACTGAAAGAAGAGAAGCAGCAATTTTTTTATATTTGTCTTGAATATGTGATCAGACCATAGCCTTTTAGAATAGGAAGTATAAAGTTTCTTGAGTTATTTAGAACTTTTTTGTTTCAGCATAGTCAAAGCCACTCTTATGAAACATAAGGGAACATTTTGAAGGCATTAGGCAGGGATTCACACTCCCACTGCTCTGTAATCTAGTGGTGCGGAAAGTAAAGTAACAACAGTAGAAATCCTCCATCTAGCTTTATTGTTATGACTTACGCTAGTCATTTACTAGATGGGATGGCTGCCTAGGGCACCCTAAAGATAAACTATTTAATCTGGGTTAAACATAATCCTGAAACCTGGTATTTTATAGAGAATAATGGAAATGAAATAATTTTTATAGGTTGGATTTGTCTGTCTGCAGCCTATAAATCAGTTATTAAAATTCTCCATTCCTCATCACTTAGAGAAAAGATTTTGCTACTACAATATTAAATTCTTAATTAGCTTTCAAAATGTTTAAGACACCAAACTAATTTGTCTATAAGAAGAACATTGAATAAAATAGTTTGAATCTCTCTTTTCTATAAGAAAATTAACTTCTAAATTGTTTTTCTGTCATGCAAGATAGATATTAACAAATTAAAACCTACCACACATCAAGGTTACTTAATTTTAAAAGATTGGCATTTAAAAAAATATCAAAAAACACTAAGAGGATTTGAGAATAACCTTATACTTTAGACCTTAAATGCTCTCAATATTTTCACTCATTTCTTATTGCCTTTCATTATTCTTGGCCCCTAAATTTGCTTACTGAGTGTAAGTACTTTTTATAAATCTTAAGAGGTCTCATCA
>NW_007732359.1:11661-12669 GCF_000696425.1 Galeopterus variegatus | reverse complement strand
ACACACACACACACACACACACACACACACACACACACACACACACACACATATATATTTGTGGACAAATAGGACGCTGCTTTTCCAGGTAATCCTAGTTATAATGTAATCTAAGAGCAGAGGAAGTTTCTGAATGTTTTCTGGTAACTCTAGTTATAAACAAGTTCCAAGAACTGTATGAATTCTAAGGAGAAAAAGAAGTGATTGGTATTGTTAGCATGGCATAGGGGAAAAAATTGAAATCTGAATTTGAAACCACAGCTTCATTTACAGTTATGGAACATTCAGCAAATTTAACCTCTCTGAGCATTAAAAAAATTTTTTTAAATGAGAATAACAACAAAATTTAAGATACTTATGATTGATGAGATCTCACGTATGGCGATGTCTAAGACACTACTGGGCTTATAGAAAGGTTTAGATGTAAACTCACTCCATTATTTTTCTTTACTCATAGTTTTGATGGGGTTCAGGACATGCTATCCCAAAATATCATACCCTGGCATCTGAGAAAACAGCAGAATAAGGACTGTCTCTCTGATCTTCCATCCCTCTCCCCTAAAGCAAGCCAGAAAAGGGTTCTCTGACCTTCCTCTGCAGTAGGTCATAAAACCGTCATGACAAAGATATACAGAAGAAAGAAATGTCCCTAACTCTTAAGACATAGGGACACAGAGAAGAACCTGAACAGGCCTTGCCAAGTACCCCACAGTTTATCATCATTAGATCATAACATTTTTTCAATCATACTTCTGTACAACTGCCCATTCTTCATCAAACTAAAACATAAAAAATGCACATATTTTCCTGTTTCTTTGAATCTTTATTTCTGAAGGCTCTCATGTCATGTCAAACTTACATTAAATTATACTTTTATGCTTTTCTCTTGTTAATCTGTCTTTTGTTATAGAGGTCTCAGCCTTGAACCTAGTGATTGGTGAAAAAAGAAACCTTCTTGTTTCATTTGTTGGTTTCATTTGTTCATTAAGACATTCAACAAATATTTAT
>NW_007732359.1:4367-10356 GCF_000696425.1 Galeopterus variegatus | reverse complement strand
GAAATCTCATTTTTTCTAATCTTCATATTTGTTCCTCTGTATATAATATCTTTTTTCCTCTTTAAAGATTCTTTAAAGATTATTTATTTATCACCAGTTTTATACAGTTTGATCATAGTTTCTATTGCTATGTCCTCAATTTTACTCATCTTTCTTATGTAATGTATATTTGCCATTAATCTTGTCAAGCGTACTTTTTATCTCAGACATTATATTTTTTATTTCTAGATGTTTAATTTTAGTCTTTATACTCATGTCTCTACTTAACATGTTTAATCTTTCCTCTAACTTCTTGAACATATGGAATATGGTTATAATAATCATTTCAATGACATTGTTTGTTAATTCTGTTATCTGTGGCATTTGAGGGTCTGTTTATATTGGTTGCTTTTTCTTCTCAGGATGGGTTATATTTTCCTCTTTCTTTGCATGCCTACCAATTTCTATTAGATGTCAGACATTGTAAGTCTTATTGTATTGGTATTTAATATTCATCTCTCTATAAATACTTCTGTGTTTTCAATCTCTGTAAAAGCAATTTCTTGCAACCTCACCAAAGTGGTTCATTCTCTCTTTCCATCCACTATATTATTTTCTCTCACATGACAATGCCTTTTTCCTTTGTTACATGAGTAATAACTTGTATGTATTTATTCATTTAATTCCTTATTATCTGTCTGTCTCACATCACAATAGACCAACAGCTTTATGAAAGAAGGAAAGAGCTACTGTGCTCTTTTTATTCCTATTACCTAGGACAGTATCTGGGACAAAATAATTGCTCAATAAATAAATAAGCAATTTTAGATTTCTGCTACTTCAACATCATAAGTTAACATTTTGTTTTTGGTACTTAATGTTCTTAGAAACATTTGCATTTCATTCTAATAAATGCTAAGCATATGCCATCTTCAGGGTTAATAATTCTTATTCTATGGAATTATTACTGATATCTTGACTTTATTTCTAAGAAATATAAAACAGTATATTTTGCCCTGGATTTCTTTATAAAATGTTCTACTAAAATGAATGCTTCATGGAATTATATTTATATGCATAATTTAGAATAATGCATAATGTTTTTAATTTGAATTTTTAACAATGTAAGTAGATGAGAAAATGTAAGATCCATTATTTCCCTCAATCACTTTCAGAGATCATAAAAATGATCCTGGTGCCATGTAAAAAAATTCTTCGATTTAAGTTGCTATAACAATTTCTCAAGTTTTTCCCAATGCCTGTGCAATTTATTGTTCAGTAAGATGACACTTTGCATTAAAAATTTAAAAAAATAAATGTATCATCTACACAAATTTTTATTATTGTTCAAAAGTTTAAGTATTATTCATATTTGAGCCAGCTTGCTCTTTTGAGTAGAGAGTATTAGAAAAACAGCATCATGGATTCAATTATTTCATGATCCAGTTCACTTGTCACAAAGAACCCATTCTGTTTCACTGCACAAGAATGAATTCTTTTTTAAAGACAGCTTTCTTATAAATATATCTTAGGGTTCACAAGAATCACCAAATGAAAAAGTGTGAATGGCTCATTCCAAATTTCTCATGACAACTAATTAAAGAAAAAAAGCTTTAAACTCTACTTTTAGTATGTTAAGTCAGTAACATGATCATTTTATTCAAAATATTACATGTAAGAATATAATAATTCTCACATATTTGTTCTTAGTGATTTCTCTGAAAGTTAGAGAAAATAATCAAAAGTCTTTAGAGAAAAATGCTTAAACACTGCCACTACTGAGGAATAAATAGAGAATATTCTTTAGTTTGTAAACTGATCTAAATCTCATGGGGTAAATATAGAATAATTTTTTTTTTCCAGATCAGTGGCAGATCATATGACAGCATAAATGAATGGGCAGCTGTATTTCTCAGGGAGGGGGAAAAAAAAGACATTCCTTTTTTATTTCCAACTGCAGCCCTAAGTAAAACATGTTGATGCTGCTTGAAGCATAAACCTCTCTTTAAAAATCTGAATCAAGATCCCAGATTTTAGGGTAAATTATCAGAGAAACAGCTGTTAGCCTGCTATGAAAGGGATGCATAGAGTAACAATACAGATAAAAATGCTGAACTCATGAAACCTTTTGTGTTACTACGCAGTGATGATAACAATTACTCTAAGCACAGGCAACATTTAGCAGAACTATTAAATTGGATCTCTGTAAGTTATCATTTGACAAGAGAGTGAAGCTGTATATTTTATAGTATTTTTTAAAAAATTAGGATCATACTCATATTTTTAAACACCAGATGGCTGGTTTATTATTTTTTAATTAGATACCTGGAGCATCAAATGTGTACAAATTAAAAAGCATGATAATTTATATTATAAATAACTATGTACATATTCTATGTTTAAAGCTCAAAAGTATACATAAATACATTTATCTAAACACAGACACAATATGCTTACATGATCCTTTGCAGCAATTTAGATTTACCGTACCTTGACAGCCTTGGTGACCATTCAGACACCATTCTTTCAGCCACTTATATTTTGTTAATGCCAATTTGTGAACCAAGAAAAAGGACATATTGATGTGCAGAAGAGAAGTACTCTTGAAGGCTTGTTCACAGGTTATACTGTTCACAAGGAGGAGCTGGTTGTCAACAAGACATCTCTTGACAGTGCTTCAGGTTTAAAGAAAATCAATAACATTGTAACTGTAATCAAATCACAGTGTATTATATATTCTCTTAGATATGATGCTTATAAAGGGTATTTTAAACCCAAAAAGGAATGGAAGTTGATGGGAAAGAAGGTTGTTTAATGAACAGTAGTTCTTTACTTAAATGTAGTCAAATTCATCTATCATTTATCCTTTACTCTGTTCTATTTCTGAAGATTACCTCAATGCATATTCTGAACTACACTATGTGAACTTTTTTCTGTTTCCTCAAGACAATACAATATGTTAAGCTCATATTTGTTATCAGTTTAACTAATATCTCCTGTCAATTTGCCATGGACCACTAAAAACAATCTGTTCATTATTTCTGCCAATTCATTTTATCTTAGTGGCTGCTAATCTGTTTTTCTTCAATTCCCATATAATTTTTTACAAAATCTTCTTTAAAGCTCTATTAGAATGGAGAGATGGCAGGTCTCTGATTTTCTTAATCCTTTAAGCTTGTTATCCTGTGACAGAAACTAAATACAATACAGTGGACTACATACACATTTGTAAATTATGTAAGACTATATTTGAGCAATTAATCTTGCTCTTTTGGAAAAAAAACAGAGGGAAATAACCAAGTTGTCTTATATTTCCAAGAAACAACATGCACAAAACACTGGAATTTTGCTGTTTACCTTATCTCAAATGTTAGAAATATATCACCCAAACATTACTTTTCTCCCACATGCATATTGTTAGGTAACCTGTTTTCTTAGATCTAGAAAACAGCTTAAAATAATAAATTTTATATATTATAGAAAAAATATGCCATGAGAATTAAAGAAACAATTTTTTCCCCTAAATGACTTTAATTCATCTGAAGAATGGAGGAAAACAATATTAATACATATATTGTACCCTTTCCCATTTTCATTGATAACTAAACCTCTAAATAGTTGAAGGCAACAGTATATCTAGCTAAAATACTGTTTACACATTGGGAGTTCAACTGTATCAGGGATTATTCTGTATTATTTTGGGTCCTTTTAAAGACTACTTTTAGATATTTAAATATTTAAAGTATTGCCTGATTTGCCAGAATCCTCTCTTGCATCCTGTTAATAGAATGAGAAAATTATTACATTCAAGCTTCATTTTACCTCTTCTCCCACATTTCTCCCTATTTAAAAAATATTTTCAGGATTTCTAACATTTGTACGTTTTCTACAAGTCCTTTAGCCTTCTAGTTCTATATAAATGGGTTCAGTACTTACCATTTTCCTTCCTTCATTCTTTCCCTCCCTCCTTCCTTCCTTGCTTAGTTTTAACATTGGTTTCTCCATTCTTTAGTTCTTTATTTTGATTCAATTTTGTTGGTCTTATTTCAACAAAATGTAGCATTTTGTTTTGTTTTGTTGCACTCCAAAAAGAAGTCGTGGAGTGAAAGGAATTGTGGAGTTGTAGACTCCAAGAATATTTCCTGAGAATATTTTTGGTGTCTTTATATTTGGCTTCACATAAAACTCTTGGGTTATACAATTTTGTCCAAACTTTATATGCATTTTCTTCTTTTGTTGAATGTTATTTTGGAAAATCTGAAGCCAGCTATCATCACCTGTTGGATATGATTTGGGTTCCCAAAGGATACATTCTGTAATATTAAATTCATTAAGCTTGTCATGCTCTTTTTAATGTATGAACTTAACCAGGTTAGTTTCTAGTCATTCAATTGAACACTAATCTAGATGTTGCTGCAAAAGATATTTTGTACATTTGATAGAAGTCTATAACCAAATGACTATAAACAAAGAAAATTATCCTAGGTAATCTGGTTAGGCCTGGTACCATCAGTTGAAAGGGCTTAAACACAGAGCTGAGCCTTCCCTGAAGAAGCAATTACGCTTGCCGGTAGTAACTTCAGCCGTGTTCAAGAGTCCCAGCCTGTCCTTCCTAGGGCTTGCTCTATGGATTCAGGAGTTGCCTAGTCAACACCCACAGTTGAATAAGTCAATTCCTTGTAATAAATCTCTTAATATATGTATTTCCTACTGGCTTTGCCTCTATGTAATTTGAACACTGAATGATATAGATCATCTAAAAATATAAAATTTGGCAGTTGGTGGAAGCTAGAAGAATATTGAGGAGCTTGACAGAAAAACCTAGATTTCCTTGAACAGACCATTAGTAGAATTATGGATGTTAATGACTCTGCTAATAAGGACTCAAAAGGAAGTAAGGAGCACAGTAAAGAAAACCTAAATCACCTTAGAGAATATCTAAATCATAAAAAGACTGTTAATAGAATTATGGAAATTAAAAGGCAGTGCAAGTGAGGGCTCAGAAGGAAAAAGGAACATGCTACTGGAAACTGAGAGAAGAAATCTTCATTGCATAGGGGTAGAAAGCTGAATTAGTAAAATCGTGTCCTACAATTACATAGGAGTAGAATTTGTAAGCTATGACCTTGAACATTCAGCTGAAGCAGTTTCCAAGCAAAGAGTTAAAGAAATGCAGCCTGCTTTCTTTTTGCTGCTCATAAGAAAATGCTGGAGAACTGCACTTGAGAGAAGAACTGTTGAACAAAAAGGAAACAGGATTAGATTATATGGGAAATTCTCAACCCATTCAGATTGTAAAAGATGCTAAAATAAAGAGATCTACTGTCAGGAAAGCATGCTTTATAGAGAAACCTGAGAGCATTGCTGGATAATCTTCTGATGATACCTCAGAAAGACAAAAAAGTCAGGGAATTCAGTCTCACAAAGGCTCTTAAAAGAGGAAAAAGGTGTGCTCTCTCTGCTCTGCCATTTCCTGCATTGCTGTAAAGCCACCACCAAAGAAGACCTTCACCAGATAAATTGACTTTGGACTTCCCACACTCAGAAACTTGAGTACACAGAACAAATATAGAAATAAACCAGACTGCGCCGCCGGAGCCCCACGGAGCCGCCGCCTCCGGGGACGGAGCCCAGGGAGGAAGAACAAGAAACGCAAGAAGAGGAACATTTGATGGAAGAAAAGAAAAAGAAAAAGCAGGAAGAAAAGAAAAAGAAGGAAGGTGCTCAGAAAAAGGCCGCTGATCAAAAAACCAAAGTCACTGGAAAACCAACTCCTCGAGTCAGGAGTTGGAGGCCCAACGAGGAGCCGGAGCAATGTCTGTGAAGTGCCTGGGCTCCACTGAGACCGCCACGCCGGTTCCTCTTTGCTGCCACTTCAGCCGCTGCCACCGCCACCGGAGGAGCGGCCATCTATTGTCTTTCCCCATGGCAAAAGTGCAGAGCTGCTCTGGCTCGGCACACGGGGGAGCCCCGGGAGCTGCAGGGAAGTTCCATGGTGGTCTGTGAAACC
>NW_007732359.1:0-575 GCF_000696425.1 Galeopterus variegatus | reverse complement strand
ATTACCTCTTGATACCTGTAAATAAATTATAATTAGAAAATTGAACATTTGTTAAATAGATAAATTCTTCTACTTATTAATTGACTTGTACACAGTCTTGTTTCTGAAAAAAATTAATCTTAAGTTTTCTATAATCAATAAACAGGCCTCAAATTATAGACATCTTCACTAGTATTGAAAAATCTAAATATGTTTTGTGAATAAAGTCTAAAAAGCTAAAGAACATTTCTATTCTGAAAGACAACATTTATAGTTTAAAAAATTAATGCATAAAATTAAAAAAATTGGTATTTAGTTGGAAAAAATCCATCAGAAGAGATTCCTACTTATTTGGAGTTCATTTTTTACTGTATGAGATAGCATAGTATTATTTTTGCCTCCTGAATCCAAAAAGAATGCTACACACATCAAAGGGAGAATAAATCTTTTTTAAAAAATATGAAACCCTTTTTTTTCATGTCAGGCTGCCATAGTTGTTGAGTAAAGGTATAGATCTAAGCTTCTTATAGTCAAATGCCAATTATTGCAATTTTTTGCTAAGGAATTGAAATAGTATGGGAAAATATTAATTAAAA
>NW_007732358.1:133515-135496 GCF_000696425.1 Galeopterus variegatus | reverse complement strand
ATCAGATGTGTTTATATTCTCTAATAATGAACTAACAGAAAGAGAAATCAAGAAAGTAAGCTCATTTACAGTATGTTTGTGTATACACACACACACACACACACACACACACACCAAGGAATCAATTTAGCCAAGGAGGTGAAAGATCTCTACAATGAGAACTACAAACCACCTCTGAAAGAAATTAAAGAAGACACGAAAAGATGGAAAGACATTCCATGCTCTTGGATTGGAAGAATTAACATTGTGAATATGTCCATACTACCCAAAACAACCTACAAAATCAATGCAGTCCCCATAAAATACCAATGACATTTTTCGCAGAAATGGAAAAAACAAGAAAAAACAATCTTAATATCCACATGGAACAACAAAAGGTCCTGAATAGCCAAAGCAATCCTGAGCACAAAAAATAAAGCTGGAGGCATATACTACCTGACTTCAAACTATACAACAAAACTATAGTAATCAAAACAGCATGGTATTGGCATAAAAATAGACACTCAGACCTAACTTTTTGAAATTAGGTGGAACTGTCCCCACCCCCACCNCTTCAGGTTTTCTAGGAGCTCCATATGCTTTCCACAATGTTCCTTATCACAGTAGCAAGGAGCAGATGGAAAGAGGAAAGATGGAAATGTGCAGCCACAGATGTGATGCCTGTAAATGTAACTGTTTGTATTTTCATTCCTTCTTCACAATGCTCAACCTTGAGAACCAGTGTATGTTGCAAAGAACTCTTCCAGTACATCCCATTAGATGTGACTGCTAGATACAAAGGTATATTCCTGCTTTTATAGACCTTACTATCTAAGGGAATAAGACTTACAGGCATGAAATTATATAGTGCTATAAGTCTGTATAAAGGGCTAAAAATTTAGTCCAAAGACATTAAGTCATTACACAAATATTGAGCATCTTCTATGGGCCAAGCCTTGTTCTAAGTGCTGGGGATACCACAGCCAGTAATGCAAAATCCCTGCCCCCATGCACCTGCCCTGTATANATAAAAATAGACACTCAGACCTAACTTTTTGAAATTAGGTGGAACTGTCCCCACCCCCACCAGCCAGCTATTATAAGACAAAACTGTCTCAGTTCATTTGTTTTAAAACCTTTAAAGGTAATTATAGAGTCATATGCAGTTGTAGGAAATAACACAGAGATTATTACATGCCTTTCACCAGCATTCCCAATGGCAACTTCTTGCATAACTATAGTACAGCGTTACAACCAGGGAATAGATATATTGATATAGCCCACTGAACTTATTCAGACTTCACCAGCTTATATGCATTTGTGTGTTTGTGTGTTTATTAAGTTTTATGCTATTTTATCACATGTATATATTCATTTTACCACCACCACAATCAGGGTACAGAAAATTCCATCACTACAAGGATCCCTCATACTAGTCTTCCCCAGGTTCAATTTTTGTTTGTTGCTTAAAAGAGAAAGAAGAGAAGGATAGACGAAAAAAGTTTTTCTCTTTTTCATGGGTGAGAGATCTGCCTTGGAGAAATTTCTGAAAATAATCTGGCATCTGCCCTTTACTCTTTTGGTACACCTCTTTTAGCTTGGGTGTTTGTATCTCCCCAGGGAAATTTCCTCAGTGAAATGTAGAAGAAAAGTCATTGATTAAACTAATTAATAATTAGGTATGAATGATTCAAAGATATCAACTCTGCTGGAGGAAGTTTTAGTTTTAAGAAGAGGATGTATGTTGGCCCCAAATAATTTCTTCTGGGTGGTATTTTATGCAGTCTAACAAAGTGAAATGAAACAATTCAGATAGTGTGTGGCTGAATAAGTTGGGGCAAGGGTTATAAATACAGCCTTGACTTCAAAGCCGACATTATGGTATGATCTCTTAAGTAGGTACTAGTTTTTATAACCTCTTTTTTTTGTCTATTTCTGCAACTTCAGGTTTTCTAGGAGCTCCATATGCTTTCCACAATGTTCCTTATCACAGTAGCAAGGA
>NW_007732358.1:130619-132992 GCF_000696425.1 Galeopterus variegatus | reverse complement strand
GTGCTGGGGATACCACAGCCAGTAATGCAAAATCCCTGCCCCCATGCACCTGCCCTGTATATGGGCAATGGGGAGACAATTTGTAATGAAATAAACAAATAGTGAATTTCAGATGGTCGTAAAAACTATGAAGAAAATACAACCAGGAGAGTCTTCATATAAGAAGAGAAACTCCATCTGCATTTTAAGGGAATGATAGGCATTGGGACAGTAGTGAGGGGGCAGCTCGAGCGAAGTGGAAATGAGAATGAATGACACAATGAGGAAAAGAAGCTTTACCGGTACAGAAGCAACCATGTCCAGTAGAAAAGTTTGCTTTAAATTTCATTCATAGAATGTTTGGTCTAGTAATGTGGACTGAGTAGTCACAGTTTTAATTGATAATATTAAGTGACAAACTTCCAAACTGCATTTTATCTTTTCCATTACAACGAAAGAATTAGATTATTGTTGGGAAGGGATTTTCATTTTCATCCTTTTATTGCACATGCACATAAATATAGCCCTTCACAGGACTTTTTATGCATATTTTTTTTCTTCTTACTTTCTGGGCAGCTCAATGTGTTTAGTTAAAATATGCCACATTCAAGATGGTGGAGTTGTCTGCCTTGTTTCCCATTATTCCAAGTTTTCAAAATTTTATGTTCCTGTGCCTAGGGAAATGAGAGGAAATATTTTTCTTTCTCCCTCTAGCATAGCACTGAGCATGCACAGCTCAAATTAATACTACCAGATCATACAAGTCAGTGATATGAAGTTCAAATGGGTCTCTGTGCTCTGGCTGGTGACGCTAACTACCATTGTTTCTGTGGGAAAATAACCAATAGAAACCATCATGTAAAATAAATTCCAGAATCTACACCATTTGAAATAGAAATTTTGTAATTTTTGCCAAAATTTCAATGAACTCTACTTCTTTTACTTCCTTTTTTTCCTATATGCATTCATTTTCCCCACTTGCCACCTCCTCCCACTGCTCTTTCTTCCTTCGTTAATTTAGTGTTTGTCTCAGTAGGGACTCCTGTGAGGCCATAGACCAGGCTTTGGAGGGGACTTGTGGGATAATTAATCAAATCTCCCTCTAGGTGTTCAAGTTTTCTCTAAATATCATAGGCTTCTTTTTTTTTTACTGTTTACAATATTTTATTTACAATGCTGCAGTGAACATTTTGTTTTTTTTATTGTGGCCCATTACCGAAACCTCCCTCCCTCCTCCCTCTCCCCCTTCCCGCCCAACAATGTCCTTTCTGTTTGCTTGTCGTGTCATAGGCTTCTGAGTCCGGAAGGCCTACTACCAGCTGAGTGATATGTGTCAAGTGATTTAATCTCTCTGAGCCTATTTCCTTGGGTGTAAAACGTAAATGAATAAAGCCTATCTTGAAGGTGCGAATGCTATAAGGTTCGAATAAGATGAGGTGGTTAAAAGTACCTACTAAGAATTTGAATAAAGCAACTGCTTAATTTTCCCTAGTGCTTATCTAACCTCATGGTTCTCAAATGGGGGTTATTTTGCCCCTGCCAGAGGACATCTGGCAATGTATACAGACATTTTAGCTTGTCAGAATCGGGGGTTGGGGTGGGTGTGCTACTGGCATCTAGTGGGTCAAGGCCAGGGGAGCTGCTAAACACCCTACAATGCACAGCATAGCTCCCCATAACAAAGAATTATTCAGCCCAAAAGGTGAACAGTGCCACTGTTAAGAAACCTTAATCTGGCGTTCATTTGAACAATTTTCATGATTGGAAACTCTTCCCTTGTGAGGCAAGCCACTCAATCACTGGAGAGTTATGGGAGAAAACTGCCAGTTCAGTTGAGGCAAAATCTTTAATGCCACCTGCTAGCCAAGGTTGTGCTTTGTGGTACAAGAAAGCCTATCTCTCTCCACGTGACAGTTCTTCCAGTATCGAAAGAACGTACAGTCGTGCAGGATGTTCTGAAAAAAGTGAGAATGAAACCCCTACAGTCTAGTCACACTTGAACGTTTTATTTCCAGTTTTGTCTACAAGTCTGAGAGTATTAGAAGTTTAAATAAGCTCACCTAGACCAAAAATTGTCTGTAAAACCATAAAGGGCATCCAACAGATTTGTCTGTAAACAAGAAATTCTGAGTCCATTGCCTAGGGTCCTTTTTTCTTGCCCACCATAAAAAGTCAGTTCAACTAATATCATGTTCTATAAATCTCCTACACAAACCCCAAATTGTGCCATTTCAAAACAAAAGTTCGGTGCTGTTCTCAATACAGTGCATTAGTTTCAGGGAAAAAAGGGTAATGATACGGATTTATACTTGTGCAATAAGAAATAAAGATATAAAAAAATAAAGATTACCATCTTGAACTTGGAATTATTGTTGAATCTTATTGGAAATACAC
>NW_007732358.1:129011-129906 GCF_000696425.1 Galeopterus variegatus | reverse complement strand
AAAAAAATAAAGATTACCATCTTGAACTTGGAATTATTGTTGAATCTTATTGGAAATACACTTATTCTGATTTTTGGCAATGTAACCCCCTTTAGCCATTTCACAGTTGGTGAGTAGAAAGGATGTTTCTGCCTCATTTACAATATCTGAACATGATTCAGACAATCAACTGCAACATTAGTCAAAGAAATCAGTGGCTAATGATTTCTGACAAGCACTGCAATAACAGGCTGAGGACCAGACTGGGCAGCAACAGCCATCAGGAGTATTTTACTGGAGCCAGGAATAGGCACTGGTAGAAGGTGGTAAAAATGGGGGGAAGCAGAACTGGTCTCGCATCACTTAATGGCTCTTACACACTTTCAGAAGAGGCATATTATCTGACATGCAATAGATACAGTAATTCTTTTCTACAAATATGTTATCTTGAATGAATACTGGAGACAATTCAAGTGTGTAGTTTTGTAAACTATAATATACAAAAGCAGTTAAATATTTTGCATTCTGCTGAAACTATATTCCTAAGTTGGGAGTAGGCTGGCCTTACTGTTATTAATATTGATGATTTGGTGTATGTCCTCTTTCTCCCGGAAATCCATTATTTATCATTTAGACTATCTGCCACGCAGTGACTGCCTACATTGCCCAGCACATAAAGTGGATGCTGTGTGGGCTAGGGCAGAAAGACTGAGTGTGAAAAGCTGTGAGCTCTAGTTTCTCTTCTGCCATGAGCTCATTATGTGGTCACAGATAAGCCACTTGGTTACCTTGTGCTTCAGTTTCCATGTCTGGATGATGATGAGGTTGGACCAAATGGCCTAGAATTCTCCCTTCCAAAAATATGATTTGGATTTCAGGGTTCTACATTGATATATTTAGTAATTTAAGATGTGCC
>NW_007732358.1:126952-128662 GCF_000696425.1 Galeopterus variegatus | reverse complement strand
AAAATGTCCCTACATTGGGATAGAGCTGAATTTACAATGCTATTTGGTTAATATTAAATAGGAATTAAACATACTAATCAGAGCTCTTCAAAAATAGAAAATTTTTGTTTTACAGTCAGAAATTTTTAAGAATTGATGAAAATTCAAGATTACTCTTAAATTTCATAGCTTGAATTGAATTGTTAATTAATCTTTCACATGCTAGGAGTTCACACTGTATTTTCAAAAGGTGTAAGAATGGAAATACCAGGGTACTTCAAAAAGTTTGTGGAAAAATAGAATTAAAAGATAATATGAATCTTTCCATGAACTTTTTGAAGTACATATATCTCAGAAAATTTCCACCTAAAACTTTCTCTCTACATATCCAATATACAGATGACTCTCAAACCTCAAAATAATGAGGCAGATTCCACAGACAGTTAGAAGTAACAGTTCTCCTCAATAGTAAATTGAAACATACTGCTCAAAACTGCTATTTCCTAAATTGATCATTATAATTTTCTACTATATTAATGAGAGACACATTTATGGAGAATTTTAATTCTAATTCTAATTCTCAATTGTGACTTTCTATACTGTGAATCAGAATGCATGGAAATATTTATCCTGTACAGCCCAATCATAGTGTGAATTCATTTACAGTGCCCTGAAAAGAAAAATTTGGCTGCCCTTAAACTCCTGCTAAAGAAATCCATTGGAAGTTTTGTTTTATATTTGGTAGGAAGCCCTTGACTCAAAGGCAGTCAATTTATAAGCAGTCTAGCAATCTATGTGGTGGCCTGATATAAAAAGTTCTCTATGATGGAAGGTTACAGTGATTAGTTAGTTTGATTGTGTCCTCTTAGGAGATTCAGACCGATTGAGCAGTTAGAAATGGCAGAAGTGAGAGGGTGTTCAAACATAAGTCGTCACCGGGAGAGTTAATGGCATGCCAATAGAGAGAATCAACTGACTGCTGCTGCTGAGGGAGTAAAAGCAAATCAGCCCCTCATCTTGCAAGGGTCTTGTAGTTCCCAAGACTCTTTAGGTCTCTGTGAGGCCCAACTGTCTGTTACTTCTGAGGATTCACAGGATTACGGTCTCTCTCTCATTGCCACAGGAATCCTGACAATCAACTCCCTTCCTCGAGGCAATCTGAGTGAATCTCTTTCTTGAACCTAAAGGGTAAATTTTTTATTTATTTATGTACTTACTTTAATTGACACATATTGATTGTACATATTTATAGGGTACAGAGTTATATATTTCAATACATCTATACAAAGTGAGATGATCAAATCGGAGTAATTAACATATTCATCATCACAAAAATTAATCAATTCTTGGAGGTGAGAGCATTGGAGCTCCTCTCTTTTAGCCACATGAGAACATACAATAAATTACTGTTTATAAATGTCTAGCAGTCGTAGACCACTAGAACTTATTTTTCCTATCTAGCTGTGATTTCGTATCTGTTAACCAACCTCTGCCTCTCCCCCTTCCCTCTTCTCCTTCCCCTTCCCAGCCTCTAGTAACCACAATTCTACTTTCTACTTCTGTAAGCTCAACTTTTTTTTTTAACTCCCACATATGAGTGCAATTATACGGTATTAATCTTTCTGTGCCTGACATTGCACTTAACATAATGTCTTCCAGGCTCATCCATGTTGCCACAAATGGCAGATTTCATTCTTTTTAAATTTCTGGATCTTATTCCAGTGTGTATAT
>NW_007732358.1:110551-125855 GCF_000696425.1 Galeopterus variegatus | reverse complement strand
CTCCATACTGTTTTCCATAAAGGGTATACTAATTTACATTTCCACCAACAGTGCTTAAGAAAGAGTTCCCTTTTCCCCTCATCTTTGCCAGCATTTGTTATTTTTTGTCTTTTTGATAATAGCCATTCTAACTGGGAACCTAAAGAATAAAACTGAGAAGTGCTGAGAGATGAAATGGCTGTCTAGAGCTAAAGCAGTAGGTAAATAACTTCAAACCTTTCCCCCTCCATGTTTATCAGTGAAAGACAATATAGGCTGATTCTTTCCATGCAAGAGAAATAGGACAGTAGACACAGCTTGTATACTATGATTAGCAATTTCATTGTCAGAAAAGATGTGAGGGCAAAAAAGTTTTGTGTGTGTGCTTTTTTCAACTAAGAAATCTTCAAACTCCACTTGGTTGTGTTTTTATGAGGATGAAAACTGAGCATGACAAACGATTCCATTATACCTGTGACAACATTACTAATGATACCAGTTATCTGTCATCTGGAAACTAAAGACAGGGTTGGCAAACTGCATCAAATGAAATGCCAGTCAAATGTAATTTGACCAAGTACGTTTTGTCACTCACTTTGCCAATATTTAGAACTTGCTGGAATGTGCAGGACTCTGGGAACTTTGCTCCAGCCATTAGACCTTTCACTATCGGGAATGAGCTCAATTCTCTCCGCCTTCAGGCTCCTGTTACCTGCAGGTCCCTCCTCACCTGCACTGCTCTTTCTCATTTCACTCTTGATTCTTCCAGTGCTTGTACACACACATGAACACACACACACACATTGTGCTATTCTAGCACTTACCATATTGCCATGTATATCTACTAATATTTGTCTCTCTTCAATTAGATCATAAGCGCCATGAGGACAGGGACCATCTTTGTTTTGTTCCCCATTGTGCCCCTAGCTCCTAGTATTATGTTAGTGTTGAACATTGTTGAAGGAATATGGGAGAGCAGTAGTGAAATACCTGTAGAAACATTAATATGGATATAACAAGCTGCTGTGTGCGTTGGCTTTTGCATTGTATCTCACTGAATAGAGGACAAATGTGACACTTTATAAATATGGTAAGTGGAAAGTATGTGAAAAATTTTCAGTTAAAAGCCAGGCCTGGAGAGTTTAAGTACAAGTATTAAGTTTAAGCATCAGATTCCTAGAGAGGTCTTAAATGAGATTTCAAAACGACACAAGAACCCCCTACCTAAATGTGTGCCTGTGTTGTCTAGTCCCATTCTTGAACAAACAAAAGTCTCCCCTATCTTGAGCTCAAGTGGTCATTTTGCTAAGTGAGGGCAGGTGGATCAGAGACTGAAGCCATGTGGGAACAGTCGTAGTATCTTGTGGAATGATCCATCCTATCAGTAGAAGGAATACAAAACATTTTTTTCCTCTTCCTTCTACTCTAGAATAATGAGAGACAAATGCAGTGTCTATCTTCATCGGTACCAAAATGAGGCAGAGAGGTAAGCTGTGAAAAATCACTAGCATGGTGACAAACTAAATTCCTCAACTTCCCCCTTTATAGCCACTTAATCTCCTTCTGTCTGGATGCCTCAAACAAATGGCTTCTGGCTCCTCAGGAAAGGATCAGTCACTCATGAATATAGGAGTGACCTATATTCATGACTGACTATTTAGAAGGTTTTAATAAACACTAATGCTCTGAGCATTTCTATATTTCTGCATGAACCGATCACCACCCTGGCAGTAAAGCCATCATCTATTCGTAATCCCCCTTACTAGATCGCTTTCTCATTTAGGGCAGGATTCAACAAAATTTCATTTTGGTTTCCCTTTCTCAGAAATCCATGAAAGCCTTGAAAAACATTTTCAGCATATTCTGTCTGTACAATTTTGACATCCTTTCTACCACAGGCCATTATTCCGGTAAACTCGGTAAACCCTAATTTAGATCCACAATGTAATGCTTTCATATCAGGCCGTGTGAACACGTTTCCTTAAAATAAAACATGGGAGAAAAGTCCTCCTCTGAACACTTTCACAGAGAAGCAGCTTCGTCTATTACCCTTTCACAGTGATAGAAGAGACAAGAACACAATTTATGAGTCATTTCCATTCTGACAAAGTGACAGTGACTGGAAATGCGATGCCTGCCAAGAGCTTTTATCAAGTAGGTTATAACAACTAGTAATAAGTGTAAATAATCCATGGCTGGAATCTTAGGGGAAACAGTGGCAATACGGAACGATTTTTGGTACTTCTGATGGGGCTCTGCTACTCTTGGAATTCCCTGGCTTCCCAGTAGAGTTTTGGCCTGACAATAAACAACGGTTTAGTACTTTATCTAATCCCAGCCAGAAGGTGAGTTCAACAGCAAGCTTTTGCAGATGTTCACATCCAATAATCTATCCATAATTGATGAAACAGGGAGGTCAGATGTAATGGCTGCTTCTATTCCAGCAACAGATAAATGGTTATTGACAAAACAAGCCAGCGTGGCGCAGAGCGCTGAGCAGTGACAGGCAGGAGACGGGGCTGGCAGAAGCAGGCAGGACTGCACGGCTCTTCATCTTGAGAGTTCCTCAGCGAGCTGTGTGGCAGAAGAGCCACAC
Organism: Galeopterus variegatus; assembly: GCF_000696425.1. NCBI lineage: Eukaryota > Metazoa > Chordata > Mammalia > Dermoptera > Cynocephalidae > Galeopterus > Galeopterus variegatus. The sequence continues at coordinate 123,280 of NW_007732358.1, read as the reverse complement.
TGACACAAGAGCAGATGGAGGTGACTTGTAAAGGAAAAGGGAGGTGGCTGGAGTACAAAAAAAGAGAAGACAGGCCTAGATGGGGAAGAAAATGATGAGTGAGCCCTGGACAAGGCTGGGGACCCGGGTGGGTGCAAACGAACGAAGAGTTCAGCAGTGCCTTTGGATGCCTGCTCAGTGATCCCGATGTCTGAGCTGTTTTGGTCATGCACTATGTCATCACTCGGGTACCTGGCTGTCCAACTGTGCAGCCTGGCGACTCGGTGCCCAGACCCTCCCACTGAGGTATATTCATCAACATTCCACTTAACACTGAGGACTGTGGATCTTTTTTATCCCTCTATGCATTAAAAAAATATATGAAAATCCACTTGTGCAATGAAAAGAATATTTTTGGATAAGCCAAAGATGCAAAATCATGAAGCTAGAAAATTTCTCAAGAGTGGAACTAACCCTGAAATACATGCTGCTTCAAATCAAATTTACTGCAAAGGAATGTGAGTAGAGGGTAAAGTTTTCTTTAATAATAAAAAACAAACACTGAACTTCATTCACCTCAACCTATGCAAAGAGTGTAATAAAGCATTAACTGGGTATACTTTTGTTGGCTGAATAAAATTCAAGGTATTTAAACATAAATAAGCAGCTGAAGTCCTACACTTCCACTCTAATGCTAAAAATTAATGTTTTTACACAGTTTACTGTGTAATATTATAATATGAAGAATGGTAGAATGAAATGGTAGTTATTGCTGTAGGTAGTCATTAAGAGGCTTGGGACAGAGAAGTCTTAAGTATTAATATTCCTAAAATCACTTAAATCAATTTAACACTCTTTAGTGGTTTATTTAGACATGTGATTTATTTTATTCTTTGCAACCAACGCCTTTGATCAGCTCTGAAATAACGGATGAGCTGAAAATAAAATGGCAAAACAAATTGCTGCTAGCATTCTTATAGTAAGCTTTAGGTTTTATAGCACAAACTAGGAAATTACCATTATATTTGGCATGCTCAAATTACTTATCAATACTTAGAAATTGAGACTTATAGAGCCCAGTAGGAATAGCTGGGGTAATTTCTGTAATAACTTGCCAGTCGCCCTGCTTCCTAGCCCTGGCATCCCCTGAACAGGTTCCCCCATTAAGTAACTTAGACCTGCCCCAGTCCCTAAGAACATTCCTGTTCCTGGTCTACAAGAGCAGAAGCTTAGTATCACATCAGTTTACCATGGACCATACTCTGATTTTAACTTTTGTTAAAGTGAGTTCTTTTGCCCTGTCCCTTGAGACCAAGCCCCCAGCATGTATCCCAACCCTAAAGCTACGTTCTGGTCTTGTTCTCGTTTGGATCTGTCTTGGTACCTAGCCCAGTCCCTCCTCACTGTGAGTCTGGACACTTGCCTTACTGCCATCAATATGCCTGAGTCAAGAATCTTGCCCCTGAGCCCCAGTCCCTGTGGCTTGGTGCTTGTTACTTGCCAGTGGCAGCCACTACCATTTACTGAGTGAAAACTACATGTGCAGAGTGTTTTATATTCATCATGCATTTAATCTTCACAAAGCCTTTGAGATAAATATTAACTTGCCCATTGTACAAATGAGAGAAATAAAGTGCAGAAAGGTTGAATGACTTGAGGATACACAGTAAATTGCTGAAGGAGAAAGGATTTGAACCGGGTTTTCTGGACTTCAAAGCCCATGTTCTTAAGCACTGTAACATGCCTGCTGCTGGATCACCCTGAGCATGACCTTGACCTTCACTTGCAGCTTACCACCTCCCGCCCCAGTTACTAGGAGCTATTCCCAGCTCACCTACAGGGACATTCACTGCAGCCCAGTGTCTGACTAGATGTCAGCCTCATGCTTGCCTAGTCACAGCTTTGCCTATTACCAGCTGCTATTTTTTTTTTTAATCATCCAGCTTAATTATAAGAGCTAATAATAACCAATACTAACTGGGTATTTTTATGTCATTCATTTGCTTGCAATGAACCTCTTTCCATTCAATAAAAATGCCTTGCTTTATAAAGGAATAGCTGGGATAATTTCTGTAATAACTTGCCAGCCGCCCTGCTTCCTAGCCCTGGCATCCCCTGAACAGGTTCCCCATTAAGTAACTTAGACCTGCCCCAGTCCCTAAGAACATTCCTGTTCCTGGTCTACAAGGTAATTTCTGTAATAACTTGCCAGTCGCCCTGCTTCCTAGCCCTGGCATCCCCTGAACAGGTTCCCCCATTAAGTAACTTAGACCTGCCCCAGTCCCTAAGAACATTCCTGTTCCTGGTCTACAAGAGCAGAAGCTTAGTATCACATCAGTTTACCATGGACCATACTCTGATTTTAACTTTTGTTAAAGTGAGTTCTTTTGCCCTGTCCCTTGAGACCAAGCCCCCAGCATGTATCCCAACCCTAAAGCTACGTTCTGGTCTTGTTCTCGTTTGGATCTGTCTTGGTACCTAGCCCAGTCCCTCCTCACTGTGAGTCTGGACACTTGCCTTACTGCCATCAATATGCCTGAGTCAAGAATCTTGCCCCTGAGCCCCAGTCCCTGTGGCTTGGTGCTTGTTACTTGCCAGTGGCAGCCACTACCATTTACTGAGTGAAAACTACATGTGCAGAGTGTTTTATATTCATCATGCATTTAATCTTCACAAAGCCTTTGAGATAAATATTAACTTGCCCATTGTACAAATGAGAGAAATAAAGTGCAGAAAGGTTGAATGACTTGAGGATACACAGTAAATTGCTGAAGGAGAAAGGATTTGAACCGGGTTTTCTGGACTTCAAAGCCCATGTTCTTAAGCACTGTAACATGCCTGCTGCTGGATCACCCTGAGCATGACCTTGACCTTCACTTGCAGCTTACCACCTCCCGCCCCAGTTACTAGGAGCTATTCCCAGCTCACCTACAGGGACATTCACTGCAGCCCAGTGTCTGACTAGATGTCAGCCTCATGCTTGCCTAGTCACAGCTTTGCCTATTACCAGCTGCTATTTTTTTTTTTAATCATCCAGCTTAATTATAAGAGCTAATAATAACCAATACTAACTGGGTATTTTTATGTCATTCATTTGCTTGCAATGAACCTCTTTCCATTCAATAAAAATGCCTTGCTTTATAAAGGCTTCCCAGGCCTCTATGGTCCCACTCCTTAACTCTCTGACTTCAGCTCCTACTGCTCTTCCCCCTTTTTGCTTCTCTCCATCCTCACTGGCCCCAAGCTCCCAGGCCCATGGCCACCTGAGGACTTTTGCACTGATCACTGCCTTCACCTGGAATGTACTTCCCTCAAGTATCTGCATGGCTGACTCTCACCTGCTTCCAGTTGACATTTCCTCAAATGTCAACCTCTCAGTGAGGCCTTCTCTGATTTCCTGTTACACTCCCTGCACCCTACCACTTGCTGTAGCCCTCCTAAATCATTCCTTTGTTGTATTTTTCCTTTTTTCTAAGTGCTTACCATTGTCTAACATACTACATAATCTACTTGTTTATTATGTTTCATCTTCCTTCTCTGTCTTTCCCGGTGAGAAGAAAGCTCCATGAGGAAAAAGATCTTGTTTTGTTATTGATATATCTTAAGTGCCTAAAACAGGGCTTGGCAATAGGTGCTACAAACTGTTTGCTGGATGGATAAGTCACAGATTGTTTTAAGATTACTCTACTTATATTGGCTAATTTAATCTCAACGCTCCATGAGTAGGCACTATCACTAATCTTATCTCTTTTTAAAGGTGAGGAAACTGAAGCACATAGAGATGAAGCCAAAGCATAGCCAAAGTGATACAACTGGTAAGTGGTCAAGAAAGGCCTTGAACCCAGGCCATCTGCTTTCAGAGACAGCACTCTTAACTGGCCCCCTTTCTCCCAGCTCATTGCCAAGATGCTGCCTACCTATGCCACCATGCAGGGCGGGCTGCAGTTTCTGGATCTTTTTGGTATAACCTGTCCTATTCTTGACCAACCAAGATTATTACCATGGCATCACGGGGTAATGTCATTAAAGGAAATGCACAAGGTCTAATGACTGGTCCAAGGCCAAAGAGCTTGGTAAAAAAATCACAACCAGAACCCAGGATGCCTGATTCCCAATTTGGAGGTATTTTTGGTACTTTCAAAACTGATTTTGAAGATTGTAATGACTGCCTGGGTAGTCCTTTTCCATTCCCATATAATCTATTGCTATAAACAATTAAAAAGCAATCTTGCCTTTGACACCTTGTGACAAATATCAATGCTTATTTACAATATATTTTAAAAGAAAAATATTTATTTTTAATATCTATGATATTATAAACATATAAAATGTACATAATAAACACTTTGGTGTAAGCTAATATAAGCTCATAGGGAAAATGAATATGTTTAATTAAATTTAGGAAAAATGTGTGGTTAAATCATTTGCAGTACAATAATAAGAACCAATAAACCGTTATCTCTTTACCATTCCATTGAAATTGTCCTCAACATGCTATACTAATAAATACCATCTTCATTTTACAAAGCGGGGATTGCTAAGAGAGCTGTCTGTGACCTGATAAGTTAGCAGTGGCAAGGGCCGGCCCGTGGCTCACTCGGGAGAGTGCGGTGCTGATAACACCAAGCCCATGGGTTCGGCGACCTGATAAGTTAGCAGTGGCAAGGGCCGGCCCGTGGCTCACTCGGGAGAGTGCGGTGCTGATGACACCAAGCCCATGGGTTCGGATCCCTATATAGGGATGGCTGGTTAGCTCACTTTGGAGAGCTGTGCTGACAACACCAAGTCAAGGGTTAGCAAGTCAAGGGTTAGCACCAAGCCTCTATGTGCTGACAACACCAAGTCAAGGGTTAAGATCCCCTTACCAGTGGCAGGGTAAAGATCCCCTTTTTTTAAAAAAAAAAAAAAAAAGCAGTGGCAGCAGAAATAGCATAACCCTTGCATTAACCCAGCAGATCCTACTTTTCCTCTTCTATAATATCCACTAGCATTTATTGAAGGAGTACTATAAGCCAGACACAGTTCTGAGTGATTTCTCTATATTAAGTCATTTAATCCTCACAACTACCCTATGAGTTAGGTATTAGTATAATCCTCATGCTGCAGGTGAGGAAACTGAGGCACAAGAGAGTTAAGTAACTCACCCAAAGCCATAGGATTAGAAGTAGGAGGACCAGGATTTGGAGTCTGACCCTCTGACTCCAGGGGCCAAGCTCTTAACCACTACATCATCCTGTGATAATGGCTGAGATGGCAACAGAGAAAATTAAGATCTATGGGAAGGACACTGTCTCCCTCCTCCTATTTCATTTTATCCAAAATTATAAACATTCTCTCCTAGCAGACTTTTCAACTGAAAATCTAATAAACATCACTTTTCATATGCTTTTCCCCTTGCATTTACAAGGAATTGCTAGTAGATAGCAAATTCGCATCAGGAGCAAGAAGAGACTGGGGATTGCAGGAATATGTTGAATACACTACTTTTGAAAAAGAGTTATATTACTTTTGCTTTTTTGCAAGTGCATTCTCTCTAGAACTGCACGCATTTCATTGTCTGAAAAGCATCCAGAGAAAACAAGGCAAATTCAGCTAAGCAGTTAAGTCATAACGAATGAAGGATCCATGGTGTCCCATTATCTATACCAATGCAGGAGAAGAGGGGGAGAGAAATGAGAAATGGGAAGTGAGAATTCCTGACATCTCTTGCTTTGGAGAAGCTACAAAACAGTGGCTCTTTCCTAGCCTGATGTCACCCACATCTTCTACTTCCTGTGTCCTCTATGCTCTTCCCCAAACTCTGTGCTGATTTCCAACTCATCCAGTAGCAGAGAGGTGATTTCTTTTTTAAGCTTCAAGTGTTGTTCAATAATGATTTCTACTGGACAAGAATAACAAAATTTTACTTATGCCAATAAGTAGTTCATTAACCAGAACAGATGAGAATGTTATTAAAAATTTATACTGGAGATTTGTGATGAGACTCAACAAAGAAGTTTAAAATCATCTTACTGACAACTCCACAATTGCAACAGCATTAGCAGTAAAAACATGGGCTCCAGTCCTGGCTCTCTATTTGCTAGCTTTGTGGCCATGGGCAGGTTATTTAATCCAAGTCTCAGCAGCCTTCTCTTCAAATAGCCTCTCTCCCAACAGCCCCACCTGGAACGGCCCTAATCCCCCAACATTCATATTCCAGTGTGGCTGCCGTGGCTGCCCGCCCAGGCCTATGCTTATGCTACCATTCTTGCAAGATTCAATTCAAATGTCATCCCCTCGATCTCCAATCTCCAAATAAAACAAAGCTTCACTGTTGCTTCTGTAGTTCTTGGACCCTATTATGTGGCTGCCCTCCCAGGCCTATGCTTATGCTACCATTCTTGCAAGATTCAATTCAAATGTCATCCCCTCAATCTCCAATCTCCAAATAAAACAAAGCTTCACTGTTGCTTCTGTAGTTCTTGGACCCTATTACAGGGATGGCATAAGTATATGTCAGACATGTCTATTTCCTCCATGAACAATACAGTCTTGCAGTATAGTAGGAATCTACCTGGGCGAAAGATCTATCACTCAACAGCATGCACCAAACTGAAGTTTAAACAAATAACAGTTCACTGTCAACATATTTATTACCATTCTTGTTCATATAGACTTTGGACAAAATTACTCAGGATACGAAAAGATACAGAGCTGTATTTTTCTCCCTATTTTATTATTTTGGCTTTATAATTTATACAATTATCTTTTCACTTAGGAACTCATCTTCGAATTCTTTTATTACTTGTTATGGATTTAATAATTTTCTTTAATGTTTTGAGTTGAGATTAGCTGTTGAAATGATTAACTGCTACCATCAATCCTATGCTGAACGTTTTTACTATGAACGGTCTATATAAAACCTACCAAAAACGTTAATTAAAACCTTTAAATTTTAATGGAATAAAAAGAAATACTAATAGTTTACTTCTCAAGTAGTTTTTTTCTTTTTTTATTACAAAATCAATATATGATAATTATAGAAAATATTGGGAATACATATCCCATTGCCTCCCCCCAAAATAGAAAATTAAAGTCATTCATTATTCCAACTTCCATAAATAACCACTGAAAACAATTTGGTGTTTCCAGTATTTTCATATACGTTTTTGCATTATATGTATAATTTGCATTATATGTATAATTTGGTGTTTCTAGTATTTTCATATGTTTATGCCTTATATGAATATATGTGTGCATATATACATATATAAGTAGGATCATAATGTGCATTGTTCTGTAAGCTGTTTTTTGCTCAAAATATAAGTAATATTTTTGTTGTTATAAAATATTCATTTATGGTTTAATTTTTATCGGCTGCAATGAATTTTAACATAGGATACTCAACAATGGTTTAATCAATTTGCTATTGTTTTATATTTACTTTGTTTCTGGATTTTTCACCATTATAAACAATGCTGATAACACTGTGTATAGGAGTTACAGCTAAATCTCTGTATATATTAATAATTAATTATTGTATGAACAATATCATAGCTCAATATTTGTATACATTAATAATTATTTTCTTCAGATAAATTCCAAAATGAGTAATTCCTGAGTCAAAAGATGTAAAAAATTGTCTACCTCCTTCAAACAAAACAAAATAAATGTCCATTTATTGAACATTTGTTAAGTGCCAGACACATTATTTCTTTACCTCATTTAATATCTCACAGTACCTTTATCATCCCCAGTTTACAGGTATGGAAAAAGGAAGCCTAGAAGTCAAGTGATTTGCACAAGTGTAATAGATTCTGTTAGTGCCCCTCTCATAATCTCTGTACTCCAGCACCTGGGATTTTTCATTTGATTGCTGGGCTTATGGGAAACTGGAATTCCAGAAAATTAGTGTCCCCGGAAGCAGCTCTCACTAACAAAGGATAATTGGTGGATAAATACACCCGCTCCCTCCTCTCTCCACTGGGACAACTGATTTGTTTCTACACAGTTTCCCAGAGTGTTCCAGCAGGGCTGTGCTCCAATTGCTGACACTGGCTTGGCAACACACCTTTTGATGGCTTACTCCCTCCTCTCTCCACTGGGACAACTGATTTGTTTCTACACAGTTTCCCAGAGCGTTCCAGCAGGGCTGTGCTCCAATTGCTGACACTGGCTTGGCAACACACCTTTTGATGGCTTCCTTCTTTTGCCTGACTCCCCTGCTGGTAGAACCTCTCTCAAATAAACCACTTGTACTCAAATCCATGTCTCAATGTTGGCTTCTGGGGAAACTCAAACCAAGATATCAAAGTTGTTAGTTCAACAGCACAAAAATGTTTATTACCGTGGCCCATGCTTTTACATAAATCATGCTTTGCAAACTTTCATAAAATATCTGAAAACGTATATTTGAGCAAGAAGCATGAGACACATTCAGGCTGCAGTCAAAAGTATTTTGTGATTAAGTTACTCTATGTTATTTATTTTGAAACTCTAGCCCATAGAATCGAGATAGCCACATTCCTTAGAGTAGGGTACACTTTTATCATTGGTCTCTGTGTGCCCCCTCATTGTTTTAAATATTTTTTTCTCCTTCAATCTCCCTCCCTAGTCTTATTCCCTTCCCCCTTCCCCCCACCCTCCATAGGTCCTCTCTAATGTGTCCCTGAAGAGTTCTCTGGCTCAGATATATCCAGGAGTGGGCTGGCATGCACAGGGCAGTCACACACTGAATGTCACCCAGCCCTTCACTCTCGGAATGTCTATACGAGCTTATACTCCTAACTGCAGTTCCCGTTGTGTCTGAGCCTCACCAACTTTTGATACTATTTGGCTTTCTAAATTTTTACCACATCATGCTTTTATGCAAAAGAATATTAAACTCCTCCCTTGAAATGCTTACAAACGGAAGCTGTTACCAACTCTTGATTGTTAAGGAACCAAACATTATCTTGTGGATTGGTTTGTTTCTTAATTATCTTCCTTCTCTTTCTCTGACTATCCCCAGTCATCATCATCATCATCTTTAAAAAACATGGGGCTCAATAGAGAGAATGGAGATTCAATCTTAAACAAGTCCATTTTATTAGTTATTAATTAAACATGTGTTTATTACGGGAGAAAGTTGAAATTACTGGGTAAAATAGTTTTTTACAAGTATATGGATTGAGTATTTGGAGTGTAGTACTAATGCTATTTCCAAACCCTAGCATATGCTATTTTTATTGAGCACTAATTATACTGAATAATCTCTAAATTCAATATTGCAGTTAACTGAAGATCAAGTAATAGCCTACACNGTTATTAATTAAACATGTGTTTATTACGGGAGAAAGTTGAAATTACTGGGTAAAATAGTTTCTTACAAATATATGGATTGAGTATTTGGAGTGTAGTACTAATGCTATTTCCAAACCCTAGCATATGCTATTTTTATTGAGCACTAATCATACTGAATAATCTCTAAATTCAATATTGCAGTTAACTGAAGATCAAGTAATAGCCTACACTATAGTTAGATTTGAAAATATTTTGGATAAGTTTTAAGATGTTCGATTAGATTTTTCTTTCTTTTATGTCTTAGAAGAAAAATATGTAATTTGGCTGAATTTATAATGTTGAAGAATGCTGCACGTGCTTATTCCTGTTTAACACATCTAATTCTATAATCATCTCTGGGTTCTTCCAGGTATGATACCTCTTCTTCTTTCTCGGCCTCTACATCAATGTATGCTAACAGCTGTGCCATTGCCTCTAGGTCTGTCATACAATTAGTCTTGTGATGAACTATGCAGGTTGCATTATTGCTTCAGAGAACATTTTCATATGCTAGGCCTTGAACTTTAAGGAGTATACATACATTATGTTCCATATGTCACTATTCGGTGTAGTTGATTAGAGAACTCAGTTTTTAGATTTTCAAAGCTCATCCTCTATAAGATGAAGCAAAGAAAAATGATTATCTTTCTCTTCATTTTTTTTCAAAANGGCCTTGAACTTTAAGGAGTATACATACATTATGTTCCATATGTCACTATTCGGTGTAGTTGATTAGAGAACTCAGTTTTTAGATTTTCAAAGCTCATCCTCTATAAGATGAAGCAAAGAAAAATGATTATCTTTCTCTTCATTTTTTTTCAAAACCAACACCAGAAATTTTTACACCACTTCTTAAAATGTGAATGACTGGAAAAAAATTCAGCAGCTTTATAAGGAACTAGTCTAGCAGCATTCTTTCTTTAATGAATTAGTAAAATAATCATGAAGTTTCAAGTGAAATTCCAGATCTCAAGGGAACATAAAACCAGCTTTTACATTTGAAAAAAATCAAAAATTTTACTTCTAGAAAATTAGTATTTATATTAATTTAGACCATAAACTTTCTTTCCTGACATAAAACATCTCTTCATTTCCATGACAGTCTACGAATCATAAATTTTTGCCTCACAGATTCCTGTTTTAAAAAACACAAATTTTTATTTTTTTTCTTGAGCTTTCTCATTTTCTATAATGCTTCTGTCATTTAAATGACAAATACTATAATTTATATGACAAGTGCCACAATGTATATATCATTTAAAAAGAAGAAAAAGAGAGAGCATGCTTGGGGCCTGAGGAAAGGAGAAGAGGGCCACTGCCCCCTCTGCCCAGAAGCAGGTAAGAGAGCACACCTTGAATCCTAGGCAACAAACTGAGGGCAGTACCCCCTGCCCAAAAGCAGGCAAGAGCATGCCAAAAACACCACTTCAGTGTGAGTGGCCCACCACAGCCACTGCCACAGCCACAGCTGCTGAAAAAGCAACTTGACACCACAGCAGCAGCCACAGCCACCATGCAGGTGGCCTGCCAGATGATCAAGTGCATTGACCTGAGAAGAGTCACCAGCAGAGACTGGAAAAAGAAGAGGATGTCTCTCTCCTCACAGCCCACTCCAGAGTAACAGAAGAAGCAACTGCTCTACCAGATAAAGAGACATCAATGTAGAGACACTAGAAATATGAACACCCAAGAAAATATGACACCACCAAAACAATACAGTAATTCTCAAATACCAGACCTTATACAGCAGGAAACCCAATGACTGTAAAGGAATTCCAAGCAACAGTCTTAAGGAAACTCACTGAGGTACGAGAAGATTCAGACAACATAATAAAATGAGAAAAAAAAAATCCAGGATATGAAGGAAATTTACAAAGAGATTAATGTTTTAAAAAAGAATGTAGCAGAACTCATGGAACTGAAAGATTCATTCAACAAAATGAAAAAACACAACCAAGAGCTTAAGCAGCAGGCTAGAATAAGCAGAAGAAAGAATTTCTGATCTTGAAGACAGTCTTTTGTAAATAACCCGAGTGAACCAAAAAAAAAAAAAAGAAAGAAAATAAGAATTTTAAAAAATGAAGAAAATCTAAGAGAGCTAGCAGACAACCTTAAGCACAGAAACATTTGAATCCTAAGTGTTCCAGAAGGGGAGAAGAAAGGAAAAGGCATGGAAAACCTATTCAATGAAATAATAATGGAAAACTTTCCAGTTGTAAGGAGAGACATGGATCTTCAGATCCAGGAGGCTCAAAGATCCCCAAACAGTTTCAACCCAAAAAGATCCTCTCCAAGACACATTATAGTCAAATTTGCAAAACTCAAAGACAAAGAGAGAATCTTTAAAAAAGCAAGAGAAAAACATCAAGTCACCTATAAGGGTGTCCCTATCAGAATAACAGCAGACTTCTCAACAGAAACTCTATAGGCCAGAAGAAAATGGGATGATATATTCAAAAGACTAAAAGAAAAAAAATTGCCAGCCAAGAATGCTATGCCCGGCAAGGATATACTTCACAAATGAGGGGAAAATAGTGTATTTTCCAGATAAACAAAAGCTGTGGGAGTTCACCACCACACAACCATCCCTACAAGAAATCCTCAAGGAAGCCCTGCATTTGGAGCCCAAAACACAACAGTCGCTACCACAGATACACAAAAAAGGAATAAAACCTACTGGTAGAACAAAAATGCAAGTGAGAAAGAGAAAGAAACTAAGTCTTACCACCACAAAAAGCCATAGTGACAACGTAATAAGGCCCCTACTTTATTTCTGGTTTCTTGTAATTTTGGACTTCTCTCTTTTCCCTTGGTCAGTCTAGGTAAAGGTTTGCAAATTTTGCAGATCTTTTTAAAGAATCATCTTTTGGTATTGTTAATTTTCTGTATTGTTTTCTAATTCCCTATTTTGTATATTTCTGTTGTAATCTTTGTTATTATCTACTTATATTTGCCTTTGGCTTAGTTTGCTCTATATTTTCTATTTTCTTAAGGTAGAAGTTTACATTACTGATTTGAGATTTTTCTTATTTTTAATATAGGTGTTTACAAGTATAAATTTTTCTCTAGCACTTTATTAGTCCTGCATCCTATAAATTTTGATATGCTGTGCTTTGATCCTTATCTCAAAGTATTCTCAAATTTCCCTGTGGTTTTTCTTTTTATCCATTGTTTATTTAGGAGAGTGTTGTTTAATTTCCACACATTTATGAGCTTTGTAAATTTTCTTCTGTTATTATGATCAGAGAACATGTTTTCTATAATCTTAGTTTTTTGGGTTTTCTTTTAAAGGAAAAATTTAAACAAACAAAAAAGTTCATGGAAAGATTTCTATTATCTTTTTTTTTTGTATGTAAAATTTATTTATTTATTTATTTTTGTCTTTTTTCGTGACCGGTAAGGGGATCGCAACCCTTGGTGTGGTGTCGCCCACACCGCGCTCAGCCAGTG
>NW_007732358.1:108830-109551 GCF_000696425.1 Galeopterus variegatus | reverse complement strand
GTTGTTGCAAATGGCAGTATTTCATTCTTTTTTATAGCTGAGTAGTATTCCATTGTATAGATATACCACATTTTCCATATCTACTCATCTGATGATGGACATTTGGGCTGGTTCCAGCTCTTAGCTATTGTAAAGAGTGCTGCAATGAACATTGGGGAACAGGTATACCTTCGACTTGATGATTTCCATTCCTCTGGGTATATTCCCAGCAGTGGGATAGCTGGGTCATATGGCAGATCTATCTGTAATTGTTTGAGGAACCTCCATACCATTTTCTATGGTGCTGCACCATTTTGCAGTCCCACCTACAATGTATGAGAGTTCCTTTCTCTCTGAAACCTCGCCAGCATTTATCATTCATAGTCTTTTGGATATTAGCCATCCTAACTGTGGTGAGATGGCATCTCACTGTGGTTTTGATTTGCATTTCCCAAATGCTGAGTGATGTTGATCATTTTTTCATGTGTCTGTTGGCCATTCACATATCTTTCAATTCTATTTTTTCATGAACTTTTTGAATTGCCCTTGTGGTTATATTCTGTTTTATTGATTTTTTTTAATGCAATTTATGTTGCTAAACTTAGGTATTTAATTTCTATTCTTGATTTCTTTTTTTTTTTTTTTTCCTTTTTTACTGACCGGTAACGGGATCGCAACACCCGGTGTCGTGCCCGCACCACGCTCAGCCAGTGAGCGGGAACCGGTCTCCACATGGGATCCG
>NW_007732358.1:106826-108388 GCF_000696425.1 Galeopterus variegatus | reverse complement strand
CACTATTTGTGCACTCGTGGAAGTGTGGGGGAGCAGGTATGATGCTAATAGAAAGAGGTCTCAGAGGCAACAACTGTGGGAGATGGGATCTGTAATAGCTGCTCCTTTTAGATTCCCCAAGAAAGAGACTGCCTGAGGTGGGCCATAGGACAAAAGGATAAAGCGGTTGCAAACTCTGATGTAAAGCAGGAAAATGACTGCTGAGACCCCTGAGCTTACACCTGAATGGTCTCAAGCTGAGTGGCAAGCCCCCTTTAGCATGCTTCAGAAGCTGATGATGAGCCGCACACGACTAGGAGGCAAACTGGCTGCAAGCAGGACTGTCTGAATGTGATGTGTAATGATAACCAGCCATCCTCCTGGAGGAGGAGACCAGGACCTCCTCTCTGCTAGTATCTGAGCTCCTCTCAGATACCAAAGCCATTAAGCCGAGAACAGAAGGGTAAATTTTAGGTAAGGATTTCGAATTGGCAAGTAAAGACAACTTCTATTTAATGGGTGGTGAATAGCTCTGAAGTTTAAAGAAAGAAATAACTCAAATTCCTTTTTTTGATATATGTCATTTTCTACTCAAAGAAAAGTTATTAATAAATTAATAATAAAGTTTTTAATAAAATGTTGATTTACCTTATTTCCATTGTAAAAATACGTGCCAATACAAAGATAAATGTAAGCATTGTGTAGTTTATATATGATAAATTTAGTAATTTACAGTTAAGAACAAAATAAGAATAAAGCAGGCACTTTGAATAGATACTCAGTAAAAGTTATCTACTACATTATTATCGCTATTATATCCAGTGCTAATTATATTGTAGTAACAATAGGATCTTACATTTGAAAACTGTTCATAGTTTAAAGTGTAAACATAATTTTTTTCATTGGATCTTCACAAAGACACAGTGAAGCTGCCATTAGGATCCTTACTTTACAAATGAAACAGACCCTCCATGAAGTTAAGTTACTAACCTAAGGTCACAGAGCTAGTCCGTGGCAGATAGGACCAAAATCCATGTCTTCTAACTTCAATCTCATGTTCTTTCCATACCATAGTTATCTCTCACATAAAAATCGTATATCGAAACCTACTGTCATTTCAAATATTTGACCACTTAAGAATTAGAGAGTTATTGCTGTGTATCACTTCAAGTATATTACATAAAGATACTTTTTATCATGTAATATATGTACCAACATCAACTCCTACTTCAAACGCCTTGACCTATGTAGACTTTACCTACACATTTAACATTTTCTCCTATGCTAACTATTGGGTTGGGAACACGTTAGGCCTACAGCAAAAACTAGAAATTGTGATTTTATAGATGTATGATCATCTAACACTTTGAAAAAAATTCTTTTATGTATATAAATGGTATTATAATAGCAATTGTTTTTTTGTGTGTTAGCCCCTATGCCACAAGCTTTACATACATTTTCTTACTTAATTCTCACAAAGCTGGGCTCAGCTAGAGAGTAGTATTATCCCCATTTTACAGATGAAGAAACTAATGCTCAGAAAGGTTTAGTCACTTGGACAATGTCACATGGTGAGATGGTAG
>NW_007732358.1:103341-106090 GCF_000696425.1 Galeopterus variegatus | reverse complement strand
AGAGCTGGATTCCACACTTGATCAGTTTGATTTTGAAGCTCATTTTCTTAACCACTTTGTTGCCCTCTCACTCCAAACAGTTGATAAATATACTCTCTAAAAAGCATGTTGAGAGTGCCTTATCTGAGAAGTGCTACTATTTACTGCCTCTGCTTCATGCAAATGTCTAATGATCAAAGATTTGGTAGCAGATGTGAACATCTATATTCATTCCAGGCAACTTGAACCAGATATAATGATGCCACACTAAACTGGCTCCAACCGTGTTCTCACAGTCACTTACACACAGCCAAAAGATGACAGGGAAGGGTGAAAATGCGGATGCAGAGAAGCAATTGCTCTCATGACTAATTGACTCAGACTATATACATGAAGCTACTTCAAAAAGTTCATGGAAAAATAGAATGAAAAGATAATACAAATCTTTCCATGAACTTTTTGAAGTGCTCTCACATTAACAGCTGTGGTATCCATCAGATAGATTTATCCTATCATCACATACTGCAAACATACAGAACTTTCTAGAGTTGAAGTACTGGAAATAACACAAAAAGGACCAAAATAAAGATTGAGCCTCAGATAGCCTCTCTCCTGATTTCTTGTCCTCTTTACTTTCATTTCCTTTCTCTCTCTATTCTTTTATTATTTTTTATTAATATTTTTTCTTCTTACATAGTAGTTTTCAAGAATCTGTCACATATCATATAAGAGAGTGAAAAATGATTAATGCAACTGTGTTTGCTTTTGCCTTTCCTTTCCCAGACTACACGTTGTGGCATGGCCTATTTGGTATGCCTTCTTTCCTCTTCCAAACCAGCCCTATCCCTACTGGGTTCTATAATGCAGATCAGAGTTATAATTTTGAGGGGGGAATGGAGTTGTAAGAAGTGGAGATGAGCCTGCTGAAAAGAACCAAGATTTATTGACCTGGGAGAGAAAAGAAGGCAAAAGGGAGTGCTGTGGACTGAATGTCCCCCCAGAACTTATTGGAAACTCGACCCCCATTGAATCAGCATGAAGAAGCTGCCTTTCCTATTATGCTAATGGAAAGGCAGGTCTTTTAAGAGATGATTAGATTGTGGGGACTTACACTCGTGAATGGATTGATCCATTTGTGGAGTAATGGGCATGGTTCTGGTGGCCTTATAAGGAGAGCTAGTGAGAAGGTTAACACTCTCTTGCTCAGTCCACTCTTGCCATGTGACACCCTGCTAAGAAGGCCCTCGCCATATGTGTTCCCTGGACCTTGGAACTCCCAGCCTCTGGAACTATAAGAAATACATTTATTTTCTTTACAAATTACCCAGTTTCAGGTATTCAGTCATAAGCAACAGAAACAGACTAATATATAGAGAGAGAAGAGAGAAGAGTAATAGCCACATGTAAGTGGAATACAGGAGGGAACTTTTGGGATTGGGAGTGACATGAAGATTTGGGCTTCAGAATATCTTGTGATGAACAAATGAAAAATTAGAGAAATGAAAGAGGATTTTAAGAAATGATGATGCTGTGAGTTAAGATGATCTCATTACTGTTCTTTGAAGATAGTTAAGTAGAAATTGAAATTATTTTTAATTTACATTACTGGACTTTTTTTCTTTTAATATACCAAGAATGAGACATGGAGAACTCTGAAATTTATTTGGGTTGCATAATGGTTTCAGTGGTAGGTAAAAATGTATCTTCCCTTATAAAAGTGACCAAAAAGGAAACTTGTTTTATGTCTGTTACTGTGGAATCTGCCAAGGGATCTGTATGTCAGCTACATTATCACCTGATTTAAGAGCCTACTGCTGTAACCCATGGGATGAGTTTTGAGTGAGAGGTAAACCATATAAAGAAAGGAACTAAGTGGGAACAATTGTAAGAATTATCTCCCCCAAAACTTTCTGTCAATTAAACATTACAAATAAAATAAATGACTTTTTGTTAGAAATGATTTCTGATATATTATGGCTTTATCTTTGCTTGCATCTACTAAGTTAAAAGAATAAATTAAATTTTATTACAATTACTTAGAGAAACTAAGAATGCATCACTTTACAAACATGATACATATTTTTCATTGTTAATAGGTATATATCAAACAAACCATAAGTCGCTGGAATATTAAGGTAACCATTTTTTTCTGATATATTATTTATTTGCATTTTTCTATCTGATGCTACTGGTAAGGCTGGAGATATAGGTCAACCATGTACACAAGTTAACACTAATGTAAGAAGCATTCCAAGCTATTATAAAGATGCTAACATATATGCAGAGAGACAGCTACTGTTTTGTATATAGAAAAATTAAATAATAGTACATGTGATGAATCCTGAATTATAAAAGCAAACTAGACATCACTTTGTTGAATTTTGCTTTTACAGTATAATTTTTGATAGGTTACATTATTATGATAATAGATAGTTAATAGTTCACAGAATATACTAGAAACTGAATAAACTTGGTATCCCTAAGATTATTAAGTGAAATGAAATATTTAGGGAGGGAGGAAATTCATACACAAAAACAAAGTATTAAGGGAGAGCCTTCCTTTTTCTTAAAATAACTTTATGGTTGAAATATGGCTGGTCAAACTTTGCACAAAGCCTTAAATGTAATTTTTAGTAAAATATTTTTCTCTTGGGCCGGCCCGGTGGCGCACTGCTACAGTGCACCGCTTGGGAGTGCGGTGGCGGTCCCGCCGAGGGTTCGGATCCCACATACAGATCAGTTCCCGCTCACTGGCTGAGCGAGGTGTGGG
>NW_007732358.1:100712-102555 GCF_000696425.1 Galeopterus variegatus | reverse complement strand
TTTCTCTTTCAGATCTTAGGGCTTCATAAGATACCTTCTAAAATTCAAAGCTTACCCTACTTGGAACAATTACAGGTCTAAACTGATGATAGCCAAAGGGAATGACTACTTTTTTCTCAGCACCTGACATATGCAGGTAGCAGTCTCCTCTTTAAATGTCAGGGTCTCCGTGACCTCTTGCACAGGTTTATTACTGTAACTATACTCTAACTATTTTTCTTTACCAAATACCCTCTCCTCATTAGTAGGTATATCAGCCCCAAATAAATCCACTATTTGTTTTTAGTTTAGCTTTATTCTGTCATTCAGTAAGTAACCCTTTACCAGCAAGGAATGAATCACCAAAATTTATTCATATGCTTGTCAACACAGCCTTCTACTACATGTATTAACAGTTTATCAATGAATTAAAGCCTTTAAATTAAGATACATTAGCAAATTTTCAAAACCCCTTCTGTTTTTGATCAATAAAATTATTAATTAGGAATATTTACTTGTGACAGATTTATCTAAGTCAAATTTCTTTGAAAAAATCTTGTAGAAGTCTATGCATAGATGAATAACATTATTGGGAGGGAAAAATGTGTGAGAGGTAGAGGTTGAATCTAGAGACAAGATACTGAAAATTTGAAAATATTCTAATTCATAAACTTAGAATACAAGTGAAGAAAAAAGTGTATAGAATCAATAACAAGAATTAAAGTAGACTGAATATGAAAAGGGAAGGAAAATGCTAAATCTAACCATACATCATCTTGCTCCAAAGCTGATTTCTTTGGCATTTCTTGGGCCTTCTTACCCCTCTCCACAGCCACACTATGACAGAACCACAATCAATGCTTTAAAACAGATGCAGATAATGATGGTAACATTGTGCAGGGTCAGAAAGTAGGATAAAGGAGAATTTTAAAAGAAAAAATTTTAATATATTGAATATTTACTTTGTGATTAGATAACTGGTCAGATCTCTAATCAATCAATCAGGAAATCAATACTACTTAATTTAATTTTATTTTATCATTGTATTTTTTTAAACAATATCTTCATTAAATAAGGAGTGTGCTGTTCTGTTGTAGATTTATAATAGGCATATTGTAAGCTAGAAGAAATGCCACCAGACGAGAGAGACTGCAGATAGAAAACAAGCTGAAATTTGCAAATAGATAATAGGTCATTTACATAACATGATTATCTTCATCATGTCCAGAAACAAAAAAGGGATTCAAAGAATATTTTAAGAATGTCCTTTTATCTCTTAAAGGAAGCAGGAAAAGTGGCTAAAATAAAGTACTAGGGAGAATAAAAAGACATTGCCTTCAAATCTGAAATCAAAGCGAGATGTCAGGTTTTGCAGGAATCTATTTCAGTGCAACAGCAAAAATAGGCTGACCTCTAAAATCAGTGAGCTGAAAGGCTTCCATCCCCTGAATTAGGTAAAACGGCCATTCTCCACCCCAGCAACACCCCAATGCCAACTTCCCATTCCTTGGTGACTGTGTAGTACCTGTTCCCTGGCTCCTGTTTTACAACTATGAATCTGATGCCTTCTCTACTTTGCTCTTGGCATCTTGTATCCAGACCTAACAACCCGTCCTTGGTTGGCCCTGCAGCTTTGCTCAAATATTATCTTTGGTATTAAGGTTAATTCTAGATGTCAACTTCATTTTTATTTATTAAGGAATGCTGGAGCTGGGATACACTCTTCTCTCCTGCTCATGGATATCAGAACTCAAGATTCTTCAGCTTTTGGGTTTCAGGACTTATACCAAAGACACCACCAGCTTCACTGGTTTTGAGGCCTTTGGACTTGGACTGAGCCATGCTGCCGGCATCCAGTTTGCAG
>NW_007732358.1:91383-99579 GCF_000696425.1 Galeopterus variegatus | reverse complement strand
TGGTTCTTCCAAGCTGCAAAGGCTACTTTGGTAGCAATGAGCCTGAGGGCTGCAATATGGCCTTGCATGGTTTCACAAAGCTAGAGAATTAAATGAGGAGAATTAAATAACTCTAACTCTAACCCAGGTACATGCCTGGGGCATGGGTGGAGTTCCTACTAGAAATATCTGCATAGAGCTCTCTCATTCCAGCCCAAATCCTGGGACAGGAGGCAGAAGGAGTTTGTATGTTTTTGTCTTTTAGAAACTTCTGGTTCCCCTGGCTTATCTAAGATAATGTATGCTGTTTTCCTCCTACCTTCCTGGATACTCCTGCTTAATCACCTTTGTACTTCCTTCTTTCACCCAGCCTGGCCCTCTGCCTTTTTCTTTCATCACTACTAACTCTTTCCAGATTTCACCCACTCCACAGCTTCAATATGCTGAAAACATACAAATTTATACAATGTACTAACCAGATTTTCCAGACAAATAAAATCAATAGGATATATAAAAAAAAACTCTTATAATTACCTTATTTATTAGTTTCCTAGGGCTGATGTAACAAATTGGCACAAACTAAACATCTTAAAATAACAAATGTATTCTCTCATGGTTTCTCATATAAATATATGAAGGGATTTAGTATAAGGTATTGGCTCACATGGTTATGGAGGTTGAGAAATCCTACTCTCTGTCATCTGCAAGCTGGAGACCCAGGAAAGCTGGTGGTGTAGTTTGAAGGTGCTGTGAGTCAAATGTGTCCCCCAAAAGTTCATGTGTTAGAAACTTGATCTCCACTGTAACAGCGTTAAGAGGGTGGGAAATCTGATTATGATATTTAAAAGTTGGGCCTTTGACAGGTGATTGGATCATGGGGACTGTGTCCTTGTGAATAGATTATTCATGGAGTAATGAGTTATCATGGGTGTGGACTGGCAGCTTTATAAAGAGCACATAAGAGAGCTCTTGCCATTTTCTTGCCATGTGATACCCTGCATTGCGAGCTCTTGCCATTTTCTTGCCATGTGATACCCTGCATTGCCATGGGATGAAAAAGGCCCTCATCAGATGTGTTCTCTGGATTTCCCAGCCCCGAAACTATCAGAAAGATACCTCTTTTCTTTATAAATTAGCCAGTTTGGGGTATTCTGTTATAAGCAACAGAAATAGACTAATACAGAAGGTCCAAGAACTGGAGAGCCGTGGTATAGATTCCAATCTGGGTCTGAAGACTGGAGAACCATTAGTGATGAGGGCAGGAGAAGATCAATGTCCCTGACTGAGCAGTCTGGCAGAGTGTCTTTGTTCTTCCTCTGACTTTTTGTTCTACTCAGGCCCTCAATGAATTGTATAATGCTCACCCACATTGGGGAGGGCCATCTCTGTTAGTCAGCATATAAATTCAAATGCTAATCTCCTCCAGAAACACCCTCACAGACATACCCAGGAATTTTTAACCAATTATCTGGGCATCGCATGATCCAGTCAAGTTGAAACATAGAATAAACCATCACATATAGTATCTCCAACCTAGACTTCTTCTTGAACTCTAGACCCACATATATAACTGTCTGCTTGAACTCACCTCTGATATCTCTAAAACTCAAATTCAACATATCCCAAACTCAACTCTGCATTTTCTTCTAAGCCTGGGTATACTTTAACTTTCCCTACCTCAAAAAATGACACCAGCATCCATCCAGTTCCACAGCCAGAAACTTAAGGCCCATCTTGACACCTCTGTCTCCCTAACATCCTATATTTAGTCTACTACCAAGTCTTTCACAAACTTTGAAATCTGTCTACTTACCTCTATCTTCACTACTACTCCTCAAGTTCAGAGATTTATACTAGTGCAAAAAAAAAAAAAAAAAGTTAATAATTATCAAAGGTTTGTTGCAAACCAAGCAGACAATCTTTTAAAACTTTACATAAATTATCTCTTCTAATCACTCTATGTATTAGTTCCCTAGGGCTGACATAACAAATTACTGCAAACGAAATGACTTAAAATAACAGAAATTTATTCTTCCATAGCTTTGAAGTCTAGAAGTCTGAAATGAAGGTGCCAGCAGTGTTGTGATCCCTCTGCAGGCTCTAGGAGAGGATTCCTCTGTATTCTTCCATCTGCCGGTAGCTCCAGGCATTCTTCGATTTGTGGCTGTATCACTGCAATCTCTGCTGTCTCCTTCACATGATGTGCTTCTCTGTGTCTATCTTGTCTTCTACCTGTTTCAAATTTCCTTTGTCTTTTTCTTACAAGGAAGCTTGTCTTCAAATTTAGAGCTCACCCAGATAATCCAGGATGCTTATTTCATCATAGCTTAATTATATCTGCCTCCATAGGTTCTAGGGATTAGAAAGTGGATCTTTCTGAGAACCACCATTTAACCCACTGCACTGCATAAGGTAAGCATAGTTATTAGTCCCACTGGATAGACGGGGCAGTTGAGACATACAGAGTTTAAGCAACTTGCTCAAGGTCACACAGTTAATAGCTTGTAGACCTGGGAGTCACATTTACTTCCAGAAAAATAATTTTAATACTTTTCTGAAAGGAGTAACAGTTTCAGGAAATTTATCATTTGTATGTCAAATATTGATTCTCCAATCCATTCATTACTAGGCTATCTGGGTGTGCAGCTAGAGTCCAGGATACACCCAGAATTTCCACCTCTAGGAGTCTACTCTATGGGTAAATTTGTCACATTTGACAAAGGTATTCACTGCTACACTCTTTGTAATAAAAGAGTTACTGGAAACAACATATTACCCACCAATAAGAGATGGTTAAATCAATATGGGGCAGTCATACAATGTGCTACCATGCAGCCCTTGTAAAATGAGGCATATCTATTGTTAATATTAATGTACTGCATACTTGAAATTTACTGAGAGAGTAGATCTTTTTTTCTTTCACTTTCTTTTTATATTTCTCAAAATGATAATCAAAGAATCTAGACCATTGGCCCGAGGTTTACTCATACCCCTGACCAACTTGGAAGGCCTCATTGCTTTCCCCAGTTTCTTTTATTTATTTATTTTTATTTTTTCTTTATTGAGACATAATTGATCGTACATATCTGTGGGGTACAGCATTGAATATCCATACCTGTGCACAATATGTGATGCTCAAATCAAGATAATTAGTATATTCAACCTTGCACAACATGATGAGGCACTCTTACCCATTCCTTGCTCTCCCCTCTGCCCTTCCCATCTCTGATGGCCTCAGTTCTGTTCTCCCCCTTTGAAAGTTCAACAATTATTACAGTTATTGTCTCTTTAAAAAGAAATTTTTTTTTAAAGCTCCCATTTGTAAGTGTGGACATGTGGTATTTCTCTTTCTGTGCCTGGCTTATTTCACCCAGCATAATTTTCTCTTTCATCCATGTTACTGCGAATAGAGGAATTACATCTTTTTTATGGCTGAATAGTAATCCACTGTGTATATACACATTTTCCTTATCTGCTTGCCTGTCAATGGACATTTAGGTTGGTTCCAACTCTTGGCTATTGTAAATAGAGCTGCACTAAACAGGGGAATGCAGGTGTCCCTTTGATATGACACGATGATTTCCATTACTTGGGACATATACCCAGCAATGGAATTACTGGATTATATGGAAATTCTATCTGTAGTTGTTTGAGAAATCTCCATACTGTTTTCCATAATGGCTGCACTAATTTAGAGTCCCACCAACAGTGTATGAGGGCCCCCCTTTCTCCACATCCTTGCCAGCATTTGTTATTCTCTGCCTTTTTGATAATGGCCAGTTTAACTGGGATAAGATGATATCTCAGTGTGGTTTTGATTTGCATTTCCCTGATGCTTAGTGATGCTGAGCATTTTTTGATGTATCTGTTGGCCATCTGGATGTCGTCTTTTGAGAAATGTCTATTCAGCCCCTTTGCCCATTTTTTAACTGGGTTATTTGTTTTTCTACTAAGTTGTTTGAGTTCCTTATATATTTTGGATATTAATCCCTTGTCAGATGCATAGTTTGTAAATATTTTCTCCCATTCTGTAGGTTGTGTTTTTGCTCTGTTATCTGTTTCTTTTGCTATGCAGAAGCTTTTCAGTTTGATATAATCCCATTTGTTTATTTTTTCTTTTGTTGCCTATGCTTTTGCAGTCATATTGATAGTCTTTGCCTAGTCCTAGTTCCTGAAGTGTTTCCTCTATGTTTTCTTTTAGGAATTTTACAGTTTCAGGTCTTATACTTAAGGCTTTAATCCATTTTGAATTGACTTTAGTATATAGCGAGAGGTACAGGTCTAGTTTTATTCTTCTACATATGGATGTCTAGTTTTCCCAACACCATTTTGAAGAGGCAGACTTTTCCTCAGTGTATGATCTTGTTGCCTTTATGAAACATCACTTGGCTGTAAGTATGTGGGTTGATTTCTGGGTTGTTGGTTTTTATGCCAGTACCATGTTATTTTGGTTACTATAGCTTTATAGTATAATTTAAAGTGGCATAGTGTTATGCCTCAAGCTTTATTTATTTATTTATTTTCTTGCTAAAGATTCCTTTGGCTATTTAGGGTCTTTTGTTGTTCCAGATGAATGTTAGGATTTAATATTTCTGTGAAGAATATTGTTGGTATTTTGATGGGGATTGCATTTAATTTGTAGATCACTTTGGGTAGTATGGACATTTTCACGATGTTAATTCTTCCAATCCAAGAGCATGGAATGTCTTTGCGTCTTTTTGTATCCTCTAATTTATTTCCCCTTTGATTTGTAGGTCTCATAGAGATCCTTTAACTCCTTTGGTTAAATTGATTCCTAGGTATTTTACTTTGGGGGCAACTATTGCAATGGGCTTGCTTTGTTGATTTCTTTTTCTGCTAGATCATTATTGAAGAATAAACACTATTGATTTTTGAGTGTGATTTTGTTTTCTGCAACATTACTGAAATCATTTATCTGTTCTAAGAGGGTTTTTTTCTTTTGTAGAATGTATTTTCTGTGTCTTCAGGTTTTTCTATACATAGGATCATGTCATCTGCAAACAGGGACAGTTTGACTTTGTCTTTTCCAGTCTGAATGCCCTTTATTTCTTTCTCTTGCCTGATGCTCTGACTAGCACTACCAGTACTATGTTAAATAGGAGTGGTGAGAGTGGGCATCCTTGTCTTATTCCTGTTCTTAAGGGAAAATCTGAAAGCTTTTAAATATCAAAGAGAATGAAATTGGTGATGGGTTTGTCATATATGGCTTTTTTGTGCTGAGATACTTTCCTTCTATACCTAATTTGCTGACAGTTTTACCATCAAAGGAGGGTGAATCTTGTCAAATGCTTTTTCTGCATCTATTGAGATAATCAAATGGTTTTTGTCCTTGATTTTATTGATGTGGTATATCACATTAATTGACTTGCATATGTTGAACCATCCTTGCATCCCTGGGATCAATCCCACTTGAACATTGTTTATAAATTTTTGATGTGTTGCTGTATTCTGTTTGCTAATTTTTGCATCTCTGTTCATCAAAGATATTGGCCTTTGACTTCCGTTTTTGTTGTGTATCTTTGTCTGGTTTTGGTATCAGTGAGATGCTGGCCTCACAGAATGAGTATGGGAGAATTGTCTGTGTTACAGTTTTATGGAATACTTTTAAGAGAATTGGCATTAATTCCTCTTTAAAGGTTTGGTAGTATTCAGCAGGAGAGCCATCTGGTCCTGGGCTATTCTTTGTTGGGATTCCTGCTGATTACTACCTCAATCTTGCTGCTTGTTATTGGTCTGCTCAGGTCTTCTATTTCTTCTTGATTCTGTCTTGGTGGTTTGTTGTGTCCAGAAATGTGTCCCTTTCCTCCAGGTTTTCAAATTCATTAATGTATAGTTGTTTATAGTAGTCTCTAATGATTCTTTGTATTTATGTGGTATTGATTGTAATATCTCCTTTTCCATTGCTGATTTTTGATCTCTGGGTCTTCTCTCTTCATTTTTTAGTTAGCCAAGCTAATGTTTGTCTATGATGCTTACCTTTTCTAAAATACCAACTTTTTTATCATTAATCTTTTGTGTTGCTTTTTGGGTCTTTATATCATTGAGTTCTGCTCTGATTGTAATTATTTCTTTCCATCTACTAATTTGGGGATTGGATTATTCTTGTTTCTCTAATTCAGCATTAGGTGTATATTTAAAATCTTTCTATTCTTTTGATGCAAGCAGTTATTGCAATATGCTTCCCTATTAGTTCTGCTTTTACAGTATCCCACAGGTTTTGGTATGATGTTTCTTTATTTTCATTACTTTCAAGAAAGTTTTTGACTTTCTGTTTAATTTCTTCTTGGACCTATAGATCATTTGGGAGCATGTTGTTTAACTTCCATGTATTTGTGTAATTCCAGAGTTTCACTTGTTATTGATTTCTAGTTTTAATCCATTGTGGTCTGAAAAGATACTTGAAATGATTTCAATTTTTAAAAAATTTCTTGAGACTTGTTTTGTGACCTAACATGCTCTATTCTGTGCTCATGAGAAGAATGTATTTTCTTTTCTTTTTTTTTTTTTTTGTCTTTTTTCATGTCCGGCAACGGATCGCAACCCTCGGTGTNATTGCATTTAATTTGTAGATCACTTTGGGTAGTATGGACATTTTCACGATGTTAATTCTTCCAATCCAAGAGCATGGAATGTCTTTGCGTCTTTTTGTATCCTCTAATTTATTTCCCCTTTGATTTGTAGGTCTCATAGAGATCCTTTAACTCCTTTGGTTAAATTGATTCCTAGGTATTTTACTTTGGGGGCAACTATTGCAATGGGCTTGCTTTGTTGATTTCTTTTTCTGCTAGATCATTATTGAAGAATAAACACTATTGATTTTTGAGTGTGATTTTGTTTTCTGCAACATTACTGAAATCATTTATCTGTTCTAAGAGGGTTTTTTTCTTTTCAAGAATGTATTTTCTGTAGTTACTGGATGTAATGCTCTGTAGATATATGCCAGGTCCAATTGCGCTAAACTGTAGTTAAAATACTATATTTTCCTGTTGATTTGTTGCCTAGATGATCTGTCCAGTGCTGACAGAGCAGTGTTCAGGTTCCCAACTATTATCATATTGGGGTCTATCTCTTTCTTTAGGATTAATAGTGTTTCCTTTATACATCTGGGTGCTGGTTTGGGGTGCAGATATATCTATAATTTTTATGTCTTCCTCCTGGATAGATCCCTTTATCATTATATAATGGCCTTCTTTGTCTCTTTTTATGGTTTGTGGTTTAAAGCCTATTTTATCTGATATAAGAATAATAGCTACTCCTGCTCATTTTTGGTTTCCATTTGCTTGGCATATCTTTTTCCATCCCTTTACTATTATTCCATGTGTGAGGTGTGTCTCTTGAAGACAACACATAGTTGGATCCAGCTTTTTAATCCAATCAGTCTATGTCATTTGAATTGGGAATTGAATACATTTACATTTAGGGATGTTACTGAAATTTTCATTTGGAGTTTTAAATCTTTTGTTCCTTTCTTCCTCTTTTATTGTTTGTCTTTGGTGTTTGTTGGTTTTTTGACATGGTAAGATATAGTTTCTTTTTCCTTCTCATTTGCATTTTTGTTCAATCAGTGGGTTTTGCACTTTCTTGTGTATTCATGGCAGTGATTATTGTTTTTTGGATTTTAGATGCAGGACTCCCTTAAGGATTTCTTTCAGGACTGGTTGTGTGATGGTGACATCCCACAGTTTTGTTTGTCTGGGAAATATACTATATTTCTCTAATTTCTAAAGGATAGCCTTGCTAGGTATAGTATTCTCAGTTGGTAGGTTGTTTTTCTTTTAGTATTTTGAATACATCATCCTTTTCTTCTGGCCTGTAGAGTTTCTGCTGAGAAGTCTGACATTGGTCTGATGAGGACTCCTTATAGGTGACTTCATGCTTTTCTCTTGCTGTTTTTAAGATTTCCTATTGGTCTTTTAGCTTTGCCAGTTTGCCTATAACATGACACAGAGAGGATCTCTTTGGATTGAATCTGTTTGGGGATGTTTGAGCCTCCTGAATCTGAAAGTCCATGTCTCTACTTATACATGGGAAATTTTCTCATGGCACATGTTTTCAATGCCTTTTCCTTTCTCCTCCCCTCCTAAACATCCATGATTCAGAAGTTTCTGTGCTTAAGGTTGTCTGGTAGCTCTCTTAGATTTTCCTCAGTTTTTTCATTCTTTTTCTTTTCTTTTTTTTTTTTTTTTTTTTTTTCCC
>NW_007732358.1:89112-90660 GCF_000696425.1 Galeopterus variegatus | reverse complement strand
ATTTTCCTCAGTTTTTTCATTCTTTTTCTTTTCTTTTTTTTTTTTTTTTTTTGTCTGCCTGGTTTATTTTGAAAAGAACATTCTTCAGGATCAGAAATTCTTTCTTCTGCTTGCTTTAACCTGCTGCTTAAACTCTTTGTCATGTTTTTTATTTTGTTGAATGAAACCTTCAGTTCCATGGGTTCTGCTGCATTCTTTTTTAAAGTATTAATCTCTTGGTAATTTCCTCCTTCATATCCTGGATACTTTTTTCATTTCATTGTTTTGTCCAACTGAGTCTTCTCATATCTCATTGAGTTTCCCTAATATGGTTGCTTGGAATTCCTTTTGGTCATTTCAAAGGTTTCCCGTTACATGGGGTCTGATACTTGAGAATTACTGTATTCCTCTGGTTGTGTCATATATTCTTGTTTTTTGTTTGTTTGTTTGTATTTCGAGTATCTCTAAATGGATGTCTGGCCATCTCATAGAGAAGTCACTTCTTCTATTACTCTGGAGTGAGCTTTGAGGATAGAGATTTCCTCCTGTAGATGTGTTTCAAGTCAGCCATTGAGTACAGTGTATTAGTATTGGTTCCAGGTAGACACAGTAGTGTAGTCTCCCTGTGGGTGCTTTGGCTGTTTTCAAAGTTGCAGTTGCATGTTAGTGTCTCAGTGGCATAGGCAGTGGGACACTTAGTAATTCCTTGCTCTTTACCTGTGCTCTGCTGCTCACTCTTTTTGTGTCCATGCAGTCAAGTTGTCAGCGGGCCACCTGCATGTTGGCTGTGGCTGCTGCTGAGGTGGTGAGCCAACCTTCTGGCAGTGGTGGGTGTGGCAGATGACCTGCACAGAAGAAACATTAGTGGCAGTGGCAGGGGCTGCCCATGGCATCTCCTGAAGTCCCTGGGTGCACTCCTGCCACCTGCTGGGTGGGAAGGCTGCCAGCAGTATCTTGAGTCCCCAGGCACACTCCTGCCATCTGCCTGAGAGTAGATCTTAAGGGTTCTCACACACAAAAAAGGTAAATATGTGAGGTGATGGAAAGGCCAACTAGCTTGATTGAGGAAACTGTTTCCCAATGTATGTGTATATCAAAGCATCAAGTTGTACATATTAAATATTCACCATATTTATCTGTCAATCAAACCTCAATAAAGCTGGAAAAATTAAAAAAAAATAAAATAAGGCATGTCTACATTCTTTAGTATGGAAGTAGTTAACTCAAGGTGCAAGAATAGTCTGTATAAAATATTACCATTTTATAAATAACAAAAAAGACATGTATGTGTACTTATATGCTATGCATATATAGAATATTTTGGAAAGATAAGCCCAAAATTTGTAACTGTATTTGCCTTCGAGAAAAGAACTGTGAGATTGAGTACAGGAATGGTAAGAAGATTTATTTTTTCATGGTAAACTCTATCATATCATTTTAATTTATTTTGCCATGTTTTTGCATTACCTGTTGAGAGATAGAGAAATCTATGAGGTAGTTTTCACCTAATTTCCAACTTGACCTCCTATTGCATCTCATCTTTCACCTGACTATTCACTGCTTCACATA
>NW_007732358.1:87704-88383 GCF_000696425.1 Galeopterus variegatus | reverse complement strand
GGATCCTATATAGGAATGGCCGGTGCGCTTGCTGGCTGAGCGCGGTGCGGGCGACACCAAGCCAAGCGTTGTGATCTCCTTACCAGTCACGAAAAAGACAAAAAAAAAAAAAAAATTAGCTCCTAGAGGGAAGTGTGCATCTTGATGGTCTCTATGGTTCCCAAAGTACCTGGAACAGAGCTTTGATGCATGCATATCATTAACTGAAAAATATTAATAATTAAAAATATTAACAGTCATCTAGGAAAACCTAAGTTTTTCTATAACGACCAATTGTAAGGGTGCCAGAGAAAAATAGCTAGTTCAAATACAAGAATAATACTTAGCATAAATATCTAAAGGAGGGAATAAGATCCTCAAAGGTGAAGATTAAGCCATACTGTATATCAAATAGGATTATTAAAAGAGATGTATTTGAAATGAAATAGAAAGCTACACTCTAAATACATTAGAAGAGAAGAAGGAAAGAAAGATGATTTGTTATAGAACAGAAAAGACATTTTTGTTTGTTTTTTAGCCAAACAAAGCCTTGCCGAAATAGGCAAACACAGATCTGATCATGAAGCAGCTACTCCTGAGGCTGGGACTACCAACACCCTCCACCTTTGTTGCCCACCTATTTACCCCTACCCACCTCTACACACACACACTAAAGAGCTAACTCAACGCAGCTCACTCT
>NW_007732358.1:79530-87589 GCF_000696425.1 Galeopterus variegatus | reverse complement strand
AATAACCACATTATTTCCTCAGCAAAATTTCCCTGATTAAATTATAGTCACTTTATTATTATTTTTTTTTTACTATTTACTTTTTGCTCTCATTTAAACCTATTTCCTTTTGTCCTTTGTGATATGGAAGCATAGAGAGCCATATTACTCTATATATTTAACTTTCATATATTCTTTTTTTTTTTTTTAAGGATGACTGGTAAGGGGATCCTAACCCTTGACTTGGTGTTGTCAGCACCTCCCTCTCCAAGTGAGTTAACCGGCCATCCCTATATAGGGATCCGAACTTGTGGCCTTGGTGTTATCAGCACCACACTCTCCCAAGTGAGCCACGGGCCAGCCCCTTAACTTTCATATATTCTAAAGCACTTCATGGTAGTTGACTGTATATTGCCTTCTCTAAACAATAAAAGCAATTTTTTAATGCTTCAAGCATATCATTATTCTGCTTTGGTCTCTGTAAATAGGGATACTTCCGGCCCAATTCATTTGTATTGGCTTTATGCTAATACACAAAACAATAAAATAAATACAATAAAATAAAAATCGAAAGTGGCAATGATTAAAAGTTTCCTTTAACTTACTGTTAATGCTGTTTCATATTCTCCAGCAGCCAACTGTGCTAAGCCCAAATAATAGGAAGCTTCTCCTTCCATTTTTTTGTCATTTCCTAGAGTAAAGAAGTAAAAAAATTACCATGGCATTAAAGAAATTGATTTATCACAGCAAACAGAATCCTTGCTTTTTAAGACAGCAGAAAGTTACTACGAAAAAAAGAAAAGATACATAGATTTATCAGTAATCCCTAAACCTAGCTATGCAATGAAAAAAAAGCTAAGGTAAGTACAATTTACCTGAATCACAGATGTTAGAGTAAGGTGCATTAACAATGTAATTATGAGGTGTTTCCCTCTATATACACAACCTGGTATCATCATTTTGACATTCATATGTAATTTTTATACTAGTCAGCCATGTAAAGACCTACAATCGTCTAGCATAACTGCTACTACATAAGTGAAACAACTGGTAAACTGGAAAACAACCGTGCAACTTAATTGGTGCACAAACACTCATACTGACTCACATGGACTGACATTCAGCTAAGTTTCTAACAGGGCAGATAATTAACAAATTAAGGAATTATTGTTTTGATTATTCTCAATTTAAAAGCTATTGACTAAAACTTGGGTGAGAATGGCTAATGAAGCTAGGCTTCTTAGTACAAAATTCCATGCATATTTTGAAATCAAAACACACTTTCTTTGCTAATCACTGGTAATGCTTTCATCATCTTTTTGCATGGAATTTAGCCTTTCTAATTTCTGTGATATTCTATTCATTTTATCCAATGTTACCTAACTTCTGGGTAATGCAAGTGCTGACAGATCTACCTGTGTTTCTGGTCTTTGGAAAGTTAGTATCCTTAGATTTCTAAGCCCTGCATTCCACCTATGAAAGACTTCAGTAGAAGGCAGCAATTCTCCACGCTGCATTCACTCTCACCACCCACTGAATTACCACTCATGAAGCAGTGGCTCATTGGAAGACTTTAAGAAAACAGGATGGCAAATGGCTGTGACATTACTTTTTATTTCTTCTTCAGCTCTTCACAGATTGCAGAAAATTATACCCTCAAGATCTCACTTTAGCATAGTTATTGATGCCAGTGACTGTGACCCAATCTGGGGAATTTTAACTCTTATAATTCACCTGGGCACTACTTTTGTTCTGCTGCTGGTTTAGGGGTGATGGGCATAGGGGTAGGACTAGGGAAGAGAAAGATGCAATAGAAGGAAGAGGTTGTGACAGGAAGTTACCTCTTGGATAATTAAAAGTTAATTGAGTGTGGTTTGTACTTGCTGTGTTAAATGATGTAACTGTGTTAATGCTCTGGCAACTGCCTGGGCTGATATAGTATCACCATTTTCATCTAATTTATGGGAGGGGTAGCTTAGCAAAGAGGAAGAAAGAAAAATCTACTCCTGGCTGATAGAAAGACAGATTTTGAGGCAGTTAGTTGAAGCAGTAATAATACATCCAATGTTAGTTTTAAAATAGTATCTAAACGTGAGAACTTTCCCTGTTTATTAAGTGAGACAAAGCTAAGATGAAGTGAAAACAGTAAATGACAGAGGTAAATATCAAAAAGAGTAGGATTAACAAACAAAAAAAAAAGGTTAAATCTGAAATCTTGGCACTATTAAAATTTAGTGACACATGTACCAAAACTTGTATTGTGTAGGATAAAAACATAAAGAGTTTTTAAAAAACCCAACAACAATAAATATAATAAATTATGTGGTAAGTTGTATGGTGATAGGTACTCTGGCGGAAAGACAGAGCAGGATAAGGGGCGTTGGAAGTGCTAAGTGGGGCTACAGAGGACAAAGAAGTTTTCAATATTAAATACGGTTTTCAAGGTAGACTCCATTGAGAAGATGGTATTCACAATAAATTGAAATTAGAAATACATAACAGAAAGAATTTTAGGAAACTCATAACTGTGGAAACTCAACATACTCCTAAATAACCAATGGATCAAAGAAGAAATCACAAGGTAAAATGATTACTTTGTGAAAGTAGAAAATACTTTGAAACGAATGAAAATGGAAATAGAACAATCCAAAACTTACAGGATGCAGCTAAAGCAGTGCATAGAGGGACATTTATAGCTATAAACTATATATTTTAAAATGAGAAAGATCTTTTCACCTTACAAAACTAGAAAAAGAGAATCCAACTAACCCAGAGCAAATAGAAGGAAGAAAATAATGAAGACTAGAGTGAAAAAAAATGAAACAGAATAGAAAAGCACTAGAGAAAACTGACAAAACAAAAATTGATTCATTCACAAGGTCAATAAAATTAACAAACCTTTAGCTAGACTGACTAAGGAATAAAAATAGGAGAGCCTCAAATTATCAAAATTAGGAATGAAAGAAAGGAAATAACTTAAACTTTATGGAAATAAAAATAATTATAAGGGAATGTTATGGACAAATGTATACCAAGAAGTTAGATAAACTGGATGAAATGAACAAATTCTTAGAAAGGCACAAATGAGTGAAATTGACTCAAGAATAAAGAAAATCTGAATATATCCATACTAAGTACTTAGAAATCAAATGTAATATATCATGTTAATAGAAGGAAAGACAAAAAACACATGATCA
Source organism: Galeopterus variegatus (assembly GCF_000696425.1). NCBI lineage: Eukaryota > Metazoa > Chordata > Mammalia > Dermoptera > Cynocephalidae > Galeopterus > Galeopterus variegatus. The sequence goes on along the minus strand of NW_007732358.1, from coordinate 84,413 downwards.
TCTAAATAGATGCAGAAAAAGCATTTGGCAAAATCCAATCCCTTTTCATGCTAAAAACCCTCAAAAAACTTGGAATAGAAAGGAATTTTCTCAGTCTATTAAAAGGTATCTACAAAAAACCCACAGCTAACATTACACTTAATGGTGAAAGATTGATAACCTTCACCCTAAGATCAGGAATAAGACAAGGATGTCCCCTAGCACCACTTCCATTCAACACTGTGTTATGCTGGAGGTCCTAGTCAAATAAATTAGGCAAGAAAAGGGAAAGACATCCAGATTAGCAAGGAAGAAGCAGAACTATACTTGCAGATGACATGATCTTGTATTTAGAGAATCCTAACGAGTCCACAGAAACTATCAAAGCAAATAAATGAGTTTAGCAAGGTTTCAAGATACAAGATCAATATACAAAAGTCAATTTTATTTCTACATATAGGCAATTAACAATTTGAAAATGAAATTAAGAAACAATTCCATTTACAATAACATCAGAAAGAATAAAGTATTAGGAGTAAATTTAACAAAATAAGGCAAGATGTGTACATTAAAATGATAAAACATTAATGAAAGAAATTTTAAAATATGTAAATAAATGGGCAAATACCCCATATTTATGAATTGGAAGACCTAGTGTTAATATGGGAATATTTCCCAAATTGATTGACAGATTCAATGCAATCCCTATCAAAATTCTACCAGCCCTTTCTGAAGAAATTGACAAGCTGATCCTAAAATTCATGTGGAAATGCAAGTGATGAGAATAGTCAAAGCAATCTCGATAAAGAACGGGGTTGGAAGACTGACTTTTCCTAATTTCAAAACTTAACTATAAAACCAGAGTAACAAAGATTATGTATTTCTGCAATAAGAATAGACATATAGATCAATGAAATAGAATTTAGAATCCAAAAAACAATCTTTATGTTTAAGGTCAATTGATTTTGAGAAGGGTATCCAAACAATTTATTGGGGAAAGGGTAATGTTTTCAACAAATGCTACCAAGACAAGATCTTCCAGTCTGGACAAGATAAACACATTCCATCCATCCTATTCCTTTCACTATTTGCAAAATAAACAAACCAAGTAACCCTGGACAAAATTCATAAAACAAATAAATGAAGAGAAAGAAGAAAAGAAAGTAGACTGGTTAGGGACCTCAGGATTTGAAGAATGAACCAGCTGTGAGTCTCCTAGGCTTTGTTTTATTTTGTTTTGATTTTTTGCCTCCTATGTTTCTCAGCCTGGGCTGTGGAGAGAAACACAACTGGAAACATCAACAATCACACACACCCACACACACACACACACACACACACACCTGAAAATAGATCACGGATCTAAATACAGCTAAAACTGTAAAACTCTTAGAATCAAGTGTAGGAGTAAATCATTGTGACCTTGGACTAGTCAAGGCCTTCTTAGTCACAACAGTAAAAGCACAAATAACAAAAAGAAAAAAAAATAGATAAATTGGCCTTCATCAAAATTAAAAACTTGTGCTTCAATGGATACCATCAGAAAGTGAAAAGAAAACCCATAGAATGGGAGAAAATATTTTCGAATCATGTATCTAATGGAAGACTTGTATCTAGAATATATATAGAATTCTTAAAACACAGTAAGACCATCAGAAAGTGAAAAGAAAACCCATAGAATGGGAGAAAATATTTTCGAATCATGTATCTAGTGGAAGACTTGTATCTAGAATATATATAGAATTCTTAAAACACAGTAAGGAAATGACAACTTAATTAAAAAGGGGCAAAGAATCTAAATAGACATTTCTGCAAAGAAGATACATAAACAGCCAGCAAGCACATGAAAAAATGCTTAACATCATTAGCCAGCAGGGAAGCGCAAATCAAATCCACACAGTGAGATTTTTTTTTACCATTTTGCACTTACCAGGGTGACTATAATCAAATAGACAGAAGTAACAAGTGCTGGTAAGGAAGTGGCTAAATTGAAACCCTCATACATTGCTGGTGGAAATGTCAATTAGTGCAGCCATTTGGAAAACTTGCGTTCCTCAATAAGTTAAGCATAGAGTTATCATATAATCCAACAAGTGCACTCCAGGTATATATCCAAGACCATTGAAAATTTGCACAGAAATGTTCACTGCAGCATTATTTATTATAGGCAAAAGGTGGAACCAACTCAAATGTCCCTCATTTGACAAATGGATAAAGAAAATGTGATATAACCACACAAAGGAACATTATTTGGCCATAAAAAGGAATAAAGTCATGATACATGCTGCAAGATGGATGAACCCTGAATGCATTATACTAAGCGAAAGATGTTCGGCTGGCACTACACTTGTGCATTACACCAAGGTGCCCTAACAAAGGAGTTGGCCTACGGTGGGTTTCAGTACCCCTTAAATACTATGTAAATCAAGGTGGGAGGCATGCCTTATCAAAGCAATCATCAGCTTGCTGCTCCAGGCTCCTTGATCAAAGTAGGAGACAGTGGGAGTGGATGCTTTGTCCCGAAGTATTTTGGCTGCTGTAAGAGCTCTGTAAAATATTGTGTAATCCTTTGACCTCTGAACTTTCTTACATGGAAAGTGTGCAGACAAATATTTATTGGTTTTAAAAGATACTAAAAATTATTACAGCATAATAATGAAGTAAGTTTTTTCCTATTTCCCTTATCTGTCCTTTGGAAAGCAAGAGATGTTTTATGAAGCGAGACTGCTCCGCAGGCTCTGGTTGTTGAAAGAGACCCAAAACCCTTCCTTTCTTTGTGAACTATTTTACAATTTAGCAAATGTGAACCTAAAGTAAAATACCTTTTTCTAATTGATGCATTCCTCCACATTGAAATTCTATGTAACTTTCCACGTGGCTAAAGTTTGCTGCTGAAATTATCTAAGAGCTAACTACTTATGCAAGCGTTTATACCTTTAGGGAAGGTACTAGATCACCATTTATTCAAAAGCAGATCATTTAATGGGATCCATCTTTCAATGGGGTGATTTCCTAATAACTAATATTGTTAAAAGATGTAACAGAGAGAATAAGCTAGGATGTTTACTTTTGCTCTTTGTAAGTTAAAATCACACCCAGAAAATCAGTTCTGCTCATTCCAAATAAGCCACCTGTTACTTAAGCCAATTAATTAAATATATCCATGAACTAATAAACTTTAGATCTAGAGCATAACTTCCATCTTTTTCTCCTTCGTGAAAAGGCTACTCTTTTAAGAAATTATTATATGATAATAAAATATCCTCGCATTTTACAAATTAAAAGCTTATAAAATATGCTCCACAGTTTTTCTTTATATTTTATACATACATAAATGATACAGAATATTAAAGATATGATTTTCTTTCACAATAGAGTTTTTACAAAGGCCAAAAAAAAAAAAAGCATTTACAAAAGCCGTATGTGTGCATACGAATCACCCGGGGATCTTGCTAACCTGCAGATTCTGATACAGTAGGGCTGTGGTGGGGCCTGGCATGCTGCTTTTATAACTTGTTTTCTGGTGATGCTGATGCTGATGCTGCCATTCCAAAAGATATTTTGCGAGCAAAGGCTCTAGATTAGAGTCCTATTTTCCTGTTACTCCTAACTAAATATTTACCATATTTCCCCATTACCTGACAACAGGGAATTTACAAACAGTGAAAGGTCTCTAAGATTGCAAGAAATATATAACCTTAAACACAGCATACACACCGCCTCAACTTTTGCAGGTAACCTTACCTTCTCATTCTGGGTTCCCTGTTTTACACCACTATCTCGAGTGGATTGTAATTTTGGTGATAAAGCTTTCAAGAAACTAATGGATTTCTTGTTGTCAGCACTAAGGCATCTCTATTGCACAGTGAAAGTATATTGATGGCATTTGTCTTTGCATTTCATAATCACCCTAACACTTGATGATCTTTACTTTACTCCTGGGAGAACCAGTGTCTGCCCATTAAAGAAGCAATGTGAGAATGTTCTTTTCCACCCACCTTCTTTAGCTATTTCAGAAGCTTTTATTAGAATTTTGATGGCCTGTTTGTATTCTTTATTTTCCAGCATTTTGTCTGAGAGTAATCTGTAAGTCCTCAGGAGACTCTCACAGGCCAACAAGTTGAGAAAGCGGCCTGTCTCATCCTTCCAAATCCGCCCCTGCGTCAATTGATGGAATGCTTCATAATGCTCAGCGGCTTCCAGAAGCTGACCTGAAGGATAAAAACCATTCATGAATATAAACCACAGGCTAGAACGTATTTTCAAAACTTTTGCATACATGTTAGCTTTGCTATTAAAGAGGGAAACACCATGGAATACAGTGAAGGATTTCTAAGGTTGAAGAGGAGTTAAATTGGGAAAAGAGTTATATCTAATTGACCATCAGATTCAGCATGAATTTTGAATAGACACCTGCCAGAGGGATGTACTTCAGCTAGTAGAAATTGACTGGGATCACGTATGTTTAGAGACAGTGTGAAATGCAATAATAATTAATACCAAATCATATTAGCTAAACTTTATTTAACACTATGTGTGCAAAGCACTGTGCTATGTGCTTTATATGCATTTCTCATTTAATGCTGAAAACAATTTTTTGGAGTGGAACTGTTATGATTCCATTTACAGAAGAGAAAGCTGAGGTTTAGTGAGGTTAACAATTTTGCCCAAGACTGCATGTCTGGTGGGTGATAGATCCAGGAAGTCTGATCCAGAGCTCATGCTCCCAATTATTATCCCGCACTGCTTTCCCAACAGACTGGCAATTTCTTCATTCATAAGAAAAATTCAGGTATCTTGAGAAAGGATGCATCTGTTACAAATCTCAAATTAAAATATTATGAATCTTGGGCCGGCCCGGTGGCGCACTGCTACAGTGCGCCGCTTGTGAGCGCGGCGGCGCT